>NC_135783.1:188831446-189026446 GCF_051106095.1 Pogona vitticeps
CAATCCATTGATTCATCTGTCATTTAAATGGCTATAACACTGGCCCCTAAGCATCTAGAGACACCATATTTGCAGGGAAGCTTCCTCAGACATTTTCCTATAACTTCTGAATGTTTGGTGAGCATTGGATCATGGACCCCTGGGTTATATAGTCACAAAGAAGACACCCCCCCCAGAAAAGCTCCCCCCAGGTACTTAGAGAATCTGGAGTCACAACAGAGCTTCCTATGTCCTTCCCCAACATGCCTGCCAACTTTGGTGAAGATTGGATATCGGACATCTGAGTTATTCACCCACAAATTGGGTCCCCCAGGAGAGTTTACACATGGCACAGAAGCCCTTGGCATTGAGGGAGTTATATTTGGCCCCAGCAGAATGAGAGGTCCCTTTGGCAGAGGCATGTATGAAGCATTCAGTTTGTCTTCAGCTGAGCACAACATTACATTTCCCAGTAAAGCAGAGTTTGCTCTCAGGAGGACTGAAGGCAAGGAGGTATTTGGCGGCACAGCAGGCTTTTTGGCTCCATCTGGCACTGAGAAAGTTGGCAGCAGCAAAGTAGCATGTCTTGCCCCATCGGGCACTGAGGCACATGGCAGCAGCAAAGTGGTGTGTGCTGCCCCTTCGGGCACTGAGGGAAAAGTTGAGGCACCTGGAAACAGCAGCAGGCAGGAGTTAGACCGGCAAGGTGCCTGGAAACAGCAACAGGCAGGAGTTCTGCAAAACTTGGCCCACTTGGCCGACTTGATCCAGCAGGCAGGGAGGGAGGCAGACAGGACTTGGTTGCAACTTGGCCCAAGGAGGTGACTGGAATTGGCAGCTGGACCTCTGACTGAGGGGCAGGTTTACGGGCCGGCAGGCAGGTAGGCAGGGTTTTTTTTTCAGGAGGACTGGCGGGTGAGCAGGTGGGCAAGCAGGCCGGTGGGTGGGCAGAGAGGCGGGCACAAGCAGTCTCTCCACAGTAAGGGGATCCAAATGTGAGCAGCGTAGTTGGAGTATGTCTCCAAGATGGGAAAACACACACTCGCTCTGGATGCTGGTGGGGGGGGATTGCAAAGGAGGTCCATGGCCACATTAGACAACTCCGGCCATATGACTAGTTTCCTAACCCAGTAATGGAGGGGATTGGACTGGTGGGGCTGAAGGGGCTCAGACAGATATTCCCGCACCATTATCTCTGTTGAATCCTCTTCAGCCGGCTGTCTTTCCTCTCAGGCAAGTGTGAAGGTCACCACAGAGCTCCAGTAATGTTGGTGGTGAATGGAGCCTTCACCAGGTGAAGTCCTCCCCTGTGGTTTGAGCAAAAAACCCTGCCCCTTGGGCCTGACGTTCCCATCATCCCACACAAGTGTTGTACCCCCAATGCCCTGTGGACCTCAGTGGAGAGCTCTGTTCTCCACTCCTTGATGTCTGAGGTACGTGCTGCCAAGCCCCCCTTGATTCGAGGATCGCACAGGCAGGCCATGTGGTAAGCTCTGTCACTGTAGACAGGATGGAGTCATTTCAGCACACCTGCCTGCAACCTCTTCACCAAAAGCCCTGATCTGTGGAAGGAAGGAGGATCCTGCTGCTCTTTTCCCTCTCCCAGACAGCGTGGATGAAGTGCTTTCCCTGGACAGGAGCCTTTGGAGGAACCCCTCCAGATGTTGGCGGAGGGTGGTGGAGGACAGATGCTTTGGGTCTGACCCCCTCTGGACCACCCCAAGGCAGGTATTGCAGCGTGCCAGCCGTGGGTCATTGTTGAGTGCTGTGAAGTGATCCCACATGGTCCCTGTGCCATGTTTGTCCAAATGAGGACCCACTGCCTGCCACTGACTGCTGGCCTGGGAAGAACTCTGTGTCCCAGGGGTGCTGCTGGTCTGGGAGGAGAGAACAAATGACTCTGGGGATGGGGGGGGCTGTGAAGCCTGCCCTGCCATTACTGGGTCCAAACAGACTGGGGAACTTCATAAACCAGTAACTCCTCAGATTCCTCTAGGAAGAGGAGCAGCAGTTCTTTTGGCACCTCTGGAAGCTTTGGTTCCCTGCCTGCCTGCAAGGCCACCAGAGGAGGGACAGTGGCACCGGTTATCGTAGACGTGGTTCTGCACGTGGTGGTCATGATGATGGTGCTGCTACCTAGCCTGCATAGCTTCAAAGCCGCCTTCTTCCACTCAGATTGCCCCTGAAGAAATCCCTTCATTTCCTACTGCCTGCCTAACAAACCAACTAAACAAAGGAAGCAATTGAGGAAGGAAACTAACAGAGGGGCAGAGTGTGTGTGTAAATTTTATTTTTATAATGATGGTGGTGCTGGACTAATTCTTTTATTAAAATGTGACCTGCCTGCCTAAACAAAGCCCCTCCCCTCAGTATAAAGTAATTAGGAAAATTCCCCCCCCCCCGGACCCACTGTGGCAGAGAAGCCAAAGAAGTCCAAAAAGAAAAGCCCTGCCAGCTAAGTCTCAGACAGGGACACACACACACACACACACACACACACACACACACACACACACACACACACACACACACACACACACACACACACACACACACACACCCCCAAATAAGTTTTGGAAGAAAAAGGATTGATGGATCCAGCCACATACCAAATTCCACCCCACCCACTGTGCCTGAAAGACACAAACCTCCTAAAATGAATTTTTGAAAACTGAATAATATAGTCCTGCCATCTAGACATGCACACATGACCAATTTAGGGAATGGGAAAAAATGATCCTCCTAAAATAAACTTTTGAAAACTGATAAAGGAAAAGTGATTCCACAGTCACATGACAACAGTTCACCCCACCAGATGATACACACAAGCCTCCAAGAAAAAAAAGGTTTGATTGATTTGAAATGAAATGAAGCCCTTCTGAAGAAGTAGCCTAAGCTACCTGAAATCCCTACCCAAATTCCCAGTAAAGTTGATGATGACTGATGATGAAAAAGAAAAAATTAAGTCTTTGCTTTGCTGCTGCAAAAGCAAAACCGCAAGAGCACCAGCAAGCCAGCCAGCAGCAACTGTTCTCACTCCAGGGAGAACAAACAGAACTGGGGAACGGCTGGATGGGAAAAACTTCTATGAAGTATCTGTAAATGTCTGGCAGCGCTATTGGCGGCTGGACATGCCAATCCAGGATCTCTGTCGTGATTGGCCAGAGCTTCGAATTGGCTCCAGCAAGCTCAGAGAGGCCCCCAAAAGAAGGAAGGAATAGATGAATATGAATGGATCGATGAATAAAACCACAGAAATATTCACCAAGCCATATTCATTGTGATTTTAAATTTTATAAATACAGATCGACAAATTGGCTATATTCGTCAGAAAAACTGATCCGTTTTTATATTCGTTTCCATCTCTACTTTTGATGCTTTATTCGTTCCTTTGATTTTTTTTAAAAAAATTTAAATAGCACTACAGTGACCTTCAGATGAACCAGAATAAAAACTCATTTGAATGGGAAACAGTAAAAAAATGACCAGCCCTATACTGTTTAACGACTTGTCTCAATGGCCAAAATCTTATTGGTGTTTGTGTAAGGTTTGTGTAAAGTACTACAGCTAATTGTGGTCAATTGAACAGGTGTTGAGATGTATCTCAATTGCATGCCTGGCCACGTGCTCAGTTGCACAACCAGGATGCATCCTTGCACCTCATCAATTAACTGCAATTAGCCTCAGGAAGTTACACAAACTGCAAGTGAATATCAGTAGGATGGTGGTCAGTATGTTCTGCAATGTGGGCAATCTTATTCTAGGCTTCTAAGTGTTTTGGACTTCTGTCCTTACAATTCTTAATTAATGTACCAATATTTTTCATGTTTTTATTTATGTACAAATGTTAATACATCTTTATATCTGAAGATTTCAAATCAGTGCATTGCTTGTTATCGGCTGTGAGGCTGGCGGTAGTTGTAGAAGCAAACACAGAGAGGGTCAAAGTGTCCCCACTGCTGTTTTACAAACAGAATAAAGATATAAAAGTTATTTAAATGGTATGCAATCTCCTATTTTATGTACAGTGCACTCTGGCTCCATATTCATTTTTCTCTTGGTAGAACAACGGTAGCACTAGTTGTTTGTAGAGTTGATCTCCTTGTATTCTCAGTTTACAAGACAATAGAACCAAATACGAAGACTACCGGTACAACCTAAATGTATTTCTAGTTTGAATAGAAATTGGCCAGAATCCTGTTGGGAGTTGCCAGATGCACAATTAACATTGCACAAACAATTGTGCCTATTGCATGACTGGTTGTGCAAACAGTTGCACAGCATTAGTTGTGCCTACAGAAATCCCCAACAGGATGCTGGCTATTGACAACAGCTGGACTTCTGTTAGTCATAAGTGATTGAAATCTCATCAATTTCAATGCCGGCTCTCAAGGCAGCTAAAGCTTGATTCAACCCAGCATTATTTTGCTTCTCAAAATGGCTTTATGGAGGAATTGGGAAATAAGAGAGACAAACCTACGTAATCAGATAGTTAAATGACAATTTAATAATGGAAAATTTAATATCAATTAAAGTAGAGCCCTTCTTCATCTTAATTTTACAATACATGAAAAATATAACATAAAAATAGTGAAGGGAAAAAGAAAGGCACTTATGTTTCTGCAAAGTGGCTGCAAGTTACAAGGTACTTCCTCTTATATTGTGCTTCTGTGCCATTAAAATCTGCCCATCTGCTCAGAATTACCACCTTGCTGTACTTCATCTTCTTCATTAAATAAGGACTATAGCATATTAAATTCAACAGAAATGATCCAAGGTAAATTCCTGGACATATCCTTCACCTGGGGAAAAAAAAGAACCTAGTGTCATCTCCAGGCAGAATCACTATGCCATTTTATCTTCCTTGACACAACTGTACTTTGAAAAACCAACCTATGTTAAACAGTACCATGTATCCATGACTGTGCTGAAAATTGTACTAGAAGTTCTTTGTCAGATATTCAAAAGGGAAACGCTGTCCCTTTTCTCCAGATTTTAAAAGGTGGTTCTTCTTTGTCTTCTTCGTCATAAATTAAATACCTGTAAAAACAAAGCACTACATAGACAACACTTCAGAAATATTGATGGAAAGCATGATCATAATTCAACATGGACATGGCTAAGACTAGGGACCCTTAAGAAAGAAACCAAAGGCTTGATTTTTGCTGCACAAGAACAAGCACTCCAAACTACACCTAAAATGTGGTTCTTCTTCATCTTCTTCTTCAAAAATACCAGGCACAGGCAATCAAAACTATAAAAATATTGACTGATATTATATAACAGATACAAGTTTTAACCAAGTATCTGTTAAATATCAGCTCAGTATGTATGCTGTTCCGAATACAGTGGGGTCTCTACTTAAGAACGTCCCTACTTAAGAACAATTCCACTTAAGAACAGCTCCATTTGCTAAATTTTGCTTCTACTTGAGAACAAAAATCCAAGATAAGAACAGGAAAAAAAAAGTTTCCTGCTCTTTTTTTAACCTTAGGTCATCTTAGGTTAAAAAAAAATTCTCCCCCTAGTGGTAGAGTACGTATTAACCAGCTTTGCATTAGTTCCTATGGGAACTAATACTTCAATGTACGAACGCACCTCTACATAACAAAAAAAACAGCCAGAACGGATTAATTGGTTTTCAGTCCATTGCTTCAAAATTAGCTTCGTCAGAAGTGCTTTTAACACTGTTCCCTGACGTAAGGAAAAGAAAAAAGAAAAATATCCCCCTCTAGTGGTAGAAGGCGGAATAGCAGCTTCCCATTAGTTTCTATGGACGGAAAAGAGCAGATACAGATTAAATGGTTTTCAATGCATTCCTATGGAAAATGCAGATTCTACATAAGAACTTTTCCACTTGAGAACCACCTTCCAAAACAGATTAAGTTCTTAAGTAGAGACCTCACTGTATTGCTGTTTTTTGTAGCTCTGAGATCTGCAACTACTTATAGTACTATGTGAAATTTCTTGATATTGTTCTCAAAGCCCTGATGACTACGGGGACCACTGAAGTGGGTTTCATCCACAAGCAAGATGTTTCGATTGCCAGGTTTTTGTATTTTGATCATGCTTTCCATCAATAGTTATGAGGTGTTGTCTATGTAGTGGTTTATTTTTACAGCTGTTTAATTTATTTTCAAATTGGCACCCACTAAGGGAGATATGGCCAGAGGATTGGAAAAGATCAGTCTACATCCCAGTCTCAAAGAAGGGCAGTGCCAAAGAATGGTCCAACTACCGTACAATTTTACTCATTTCACACGCTAGCAGGTTATGCTCAAAATCCTACAAGGTAAGCTTCAGCAGTATGTGGACCGAGAACTCCCAGAAGTACAAGCTGGATTCCGAAGGGGCAGAAGAACTCGAGACAAAATTGCTAACATGCGCTGGATTATAGAGAAAGCCAGAGAGTTCCAGAAAAATATCTACTTCTGCTTCATTGACTACGCAAAAGCCTTTGACTGTGTGGACCACGGCAAACTATGGCAAGTCCTTAAAGAAATGGGAGTGCCTGATGCCTCATCTATCTCCTGAGAAATCAATATGTGGGACAGGAAGCAACAGTTAGAACTGGATATGGAACAACTGATTGGTTCAAAACTGGAAAAGGAGTACCACAAGGCTGTATATTGTCTCCCTGCTTATTTAACTTATATGCAGAATACATCATGCGAAAGGCAGGACTGGATGAATCCCAAGCCGGAATTAAGATTGCCAGGAGAAATATCAACAACTCAGATATGCAGATGATACCACTCTGATGGCAGAAAGTGAGGAGGTACTAAAGAACCTCTTAAAAGGAGGAGAGCACCAAAAATGGTCTGAAGCTCAACATCCAAAAACTAAGATCATGGCCACTGGTCACATCATCTTCTGGCAAATAGAAGGGAAAGATATGGAGGCAGTGACAGGTTTTACTTTTTAGGGCTCCATGATCACTGAAGATGGTGATAGCAGCCACAAAATTAAAAGACACCTGCTTCTTGAGAGGAAAGCGATGACAAACCTAGACAGCATCTTGAAAAGCAGAGACTCACCTTGCCAACAAAGGTCCGCATAGTCAAAGCCATGTTTTTTCCAGTAGCAGTGTATGGAATTGAGAGCTGGACCATAAAGAAGACTGACTGTCGAAAAACTGATGCTCTTGAATTGTGGTGTTAGAGGAGACTCTTGAGAGTCCCCTGGACTGCAAGGAGATCAAACCTATCCGTTCTGAAGAAAATCAACCCTGAGTGCTCACTGGAAGGACAGATCCTGAAGCTGAGGCTTCAATACTTTGGCCATCTCATGAGAAGAGAAATCTCCCTGGAAAAGACCCTGAGGCAGGAGGAGAAGGGGGCGACAGAGGATGAGATGGATGGACAGTGTCTGCGAAGCAACCAACATGAATTTGACCCAACTCCAGGAGGCAGTGGAAGACAGGAGAGCCTGGCATGCTCTGGTCCATGGGGTCATGAAGAGTCAGACACGACTTAATGACTAAACAACAACAACAAGGGAGAGGTTCTGCTGTGATCCCTGAATTTGACCCTTTCCTTTTTAAAATTTATTTTTAATTATTTTTTTTAAAGACGGGGCAATAGAAGCAAGTGACACAGACTGTCTTCTTGCTTCATTATAGACTCTACACATAGGTAGAATGAAATCTGGCTGTTCCATGGAGATTCCAAAAACCGGCGTGAATTTGGTCTGACCATTGCTGCTGTGTCTCTTTCCCTCTTTTAATGACTATCCATATTTTGGTATTTATTTTCCTTTTGGATGCCTTTCCCCTCAGTATTATGTTTTGCTGTTGATTTTCATGTGACTAGCTGGAGAGGACTTCTGCTGAAACAAGGCTTGAAAACATGGTATTGAAATAACTGAAATAAAAGATATGGGATGCCATTTTTCAGCAGCATCCATGCCACATTCTATGATGTTTGGGAACTGGAATTCTATGCAAAGTCCCACTGATTTCTGTGGAATTCCTTTCTGGTTAACTGATGCCCAAGATCGAGCTGAAAAAAAATGCTACGGAACTTAGCAGCTTAATCTTAATGACAATGTGATGTCTACCTTTAAAGCATAATGGGGGGGGCTTTAAAAGACCCCCTGCTTGTTGGGTCTTTTAAAATTAGTTAATTAGACATTGAATTTCCCAAGATTTCTGCCCAGTAAACAAAGGAACAAGTGATTTTGTACCAGGAAAGACATACCAAAGTTACCTCCCTGTGTACGTCTAGAGGCTCCTGACTATTGGTGCAGCCGTGGGCCATTCTGAGATATTTTGCCACCTAAGAAAGTTGAGCAAATGCCCCCAGGTCACATCAACAAAACTATAAAGTGGTGAAAGCCAGCGAAATAATTTGGGACACAAGACACACACCTTGTAAGTGCCTCTTCCTCTCCCTAGAAGTAAACTAACACAACAACAAAGACAATTAATCACAATTCCCTGCCCTTTAATGGCCCTCTTTCTGAAATCTGCTGCCTGAGATGGCTTTCTGTGTAATGGTAGGGCCTGTCTTCATATGATGGATGCTATAAGGAAGGGGTAGATTCGTTTCCCGTCATACAGTGTATCTCAACACATAATGCCCAAGCTTTAATCCAGGAGGAGATAACAGGCTGATGTGTCTGGTTTGCTGCAGTGCACTCTGCTGTCCATCCATCATGTACACCTCATACCCAAGTTTCAGTCCTACATCATCTGCAAAGTCAGTGGAAGTGCTTGGAAAGGGAAACAACAGTGCATTATGCTGTGTTGTGAGGCAATTTTGCATCATTATTCCTGAATCTAAGGATTAGTATCTGTCTTCTCTCACAGCCTCCCTGTGGGGATGCATGAGTGGGCAGTTTTTGTGTTTTTAGAAGAGATTGATTGGTGTGTACAAATACATGCAGTGAAAACTAATAACACATGTTAGCATAGCATGCAGCAGCCAAGTTAACTTGTGGATTCAGCCTTTGAATACTGGAGTACTTAGCAAGGCATACATCCTTGCTTTACCCCTTTGGAAAATGATCGCATCCACACTTCTTATTCCAAGAAAGTAAGAAGTTATTGTTTTTTAGAGAAATACATTGAGAATGCTCGATCCACTGCTGAGCCTACCTTTGGCAGCGTGGGTCGCTTTTGCCTCCTTCTTCGGATAATGTGAGACACTTGGAGTCTTGCGAGAATGTCCCGGGAGGAGAGGGGGGAACAAGTGAGCTATTTAAATAGTGTTCCCCCTTCCCTCCATCCTCTTCCTTACTGGCAACCCATGCACCCACCTTATTTTCTAGTGTGAGTTTACCTGGTTGCCTTCAGGGGCCAGATAGGAATTGATGACCCTTATCTTGATTGGCTTTTGGATGTGGGGATTTTTTACCTATCCCACACTGGAGCAGGTGCAATGGCAATTTCTGAGGTGGAAATATTCTGTCACACAGGTGGGTAGTGCGGATAGAACAGGTTTCAGTGAGTGCCATCACAATCACAGGTAATGTATAGCTCATCTGACCTCCCAGAGCTGTGGATCGTGCGATTACAGTGCTTGGAGGGGGGGAGATGCACTGAGGCCACACCCGGACCAACAGTCAACAAGAAGAAGGTGGCTCGAGGTCCAGGGGTGTTCAAATTTGGGCCGGCCAGGTTCTCTCTGTCTTCACGACCATGAGAACTTAGGGCTAGGGACTCACCCATTTGTTTTGTAAGGGGTCCATTGTGCTTAAATTACGGCAGGACCCCCCTTTTACAGAGGGCAAGAATGATTATTTAATAAAGTGTGGTCCACGTTTATCCCATAACACTTGTCTCGTGTCATTATTCCTGGGTAAGGGGGCAAAGGAAAGAGAATAGCAAGCTTAGTTTTTGGTGGAAATGCAGGGAGCCATGACTATCCCCTGTGCTCTGAGGAACAAAGATGTGATGTCTTCTCCACAGAAGATCAAATATCAAGAGACAGAAGAGAACATCGGCATCCCAAAGTATATCAGGCGAAGAAAGGAGAATCTGGGAAGCCCATGGTGGTCCCTTTCTTCCTACCTACTTCTCCTCAAAGATCTACAGCTTCTTCAGCATAAGGTAACGTACCCAGTCACCTCCAACATGTGTGTTCTTTCTTAGTATGAAAAAGACAAGATTGTAAAAGACATGCTCCTGACTCTAGATTGTCGATGCCACAGGGAGGCTCCTGCTCATCCACCTCCAGTCACGGAAACCTCAAGGTCTTCAAATCTGGGAGGTGTTATGGCTACACGTAACTCATCTAAAAAACAAATGCCTATCCACTACTGTGACCAAAATTTGAAATTAACAATGCACATCCCGCATGACAAATTTAGCAATAAACAAAAATAAGAAAGGGATGGGTGAAAATACACCTGTACTTAAGTGAGCCAATTACAGGTACAAGTCAAAAATTCCCATCCAGTTGTCACGTTCTCAGGGGATTCAGCAGGCAAAAGTCCGATAAGCCAGTCCAAGGTCAGAAGTCTGGGAGATCAAAACAGATGCCAAATTGTCAAAGCCGAAACACAAACCGTAGTCCAAAGTCAGAGTCTGAAAGCCAACGGTCAAGAGAGCAAGGTTCAGGTGGTTCAAGATAAGCAGGAGCATGGACATGAGCCAAGGAATTTACTTGTTTCTTCCATGATCTTCCAAACCTCCGAGTACAAGTTATATAGCAGCAACAATCGTCTCATTCCTAGAAAAAATTCCATCCTGCTTAAACTCTGGGCTGGCTGACCTGATGTTCCTGTGAGAAGCATGCATCCAAGCCTCAAATCTCCGTGTTGTGAGTCTCTGCTGCAGCTTATCTCTCACTCTGGCTAGTGGGGGAGGAGAATCTGGAGGTGATTCAGCTGTCTGTGATACTAATTGCCCAGCATTTTCCTTGGCTGCAATTAACCCCTCTGATTCCAGGTCTTCTTCAGCTGAACTCATGACACCGGTCCCAACATGACCAGCTACGCTTGTTCTTATAAAGGATTGGAGGGCAGGTTGGCATTCCAAAGAAAAGAGAGTAAAGCAGAGGTGACTTTGGCTCACCCCTACCAGCCCCCATAGCTTTGCCTATGTGCACCCTATCCAGGTGGCTAGGCAAAGCGCTCCCGCCCTTGCAGCCACTGCTGTGGAAGGAGCCTTCTTTTCAACAAGCAAAGAGGCAATGTCTTAAAAATGAACTTTGTATATTAACAGATCAATTGGCTTCTAACTGCCAATGTATTTATTTATGCAAATCATGTAGCAGTGTTTGTCTTGTTGCCAAAATAACTGACTTCCATTTCACATGTGCACATGCCATAATCTTATTGCTACTACTTGGAATGGGAAAATATGTAGATACAAACACAGGCAGGCAGGCGGGCAGGCACATATTTGGAAAAAAAATCTATGAAAAAAAGGTAATGACTTTCACTGGAAAGGAAAGAAAACTTTTGTGCGTTCTCATGAAACAAAGGGAACAATCCTAACTAGCTCAGATCGCTGAGCTGACAGTAGGCCAGCTGAAACTCTGCTGAATTCAAACCCCTCCCAGCCTAGAAATCACCAAGATCACTCTCAGGGTTATTGATCACTCTCAGGGTTATTGGGTCCAAATCTGAGTCTTTGGTACAAAGTCCTGTGTCCCTAGCCCTAAGTTGGAGTCCCTATTAAAAATAAGCTTTTTCCCCCCTAAAAGAAAGGAGGGGTGAGTGGGTTCTGTGTGGGGTGTGTGTGAAGAGGTCTGAGCTTGTGAACCACCCACTTTCAGTCCCCTGTGCTTTGCCTGCCTCACCTTCCCTCACTCTTCCACCTCCCATCCTCTTGAAAACTCTCTCCCTGTTACTACCTCCTCTGCCACCATTTGATGCTGTTGGCCTGCCTCTCCTGTGTCTTCTAGCAAGTGCCACAAAGCTTCTTCCTTGATTAAAAGAATAGGGACCCAAAACCACACCTCAGACAAATGGCTTCGAGTTGCGAGTTGAGTCTGAGTCTCTGGGGAAAAAACACTCAAGTCATGTCACTGGTGTGACTGAAGTAATTCAAGTCCCCATCTTTGATCACTTACATCTTGGTCCAAATTTGTGATGATATAGTGGCTTTCTCCCAGGTCCAGGGGAGATTTGGATCTGGTGTCACTACTTAGATCTTCCCTCACCTCAGCCCTTCTGTAATCCTTTTTGTTTTAGTCTTTATGCTGGTTGATCATAACCAATACAGCAGTTGTACTGTCAGATCTTTCTGCCAACAGATCCCGAAGGTCAGGCAGCCATGAAGAGGTTTTGTTTCCACAAGGGTTGTCATGAGTCTGGCCATTACAAACCCACTACAACCAGCATAAATTTTGAGTTGGGATTGAGTGGGAAGACAGGGAGAAAATGCAAGTGGAATCTGGAAGAATGTGACAAAATTGAGACAGAGAGATTTTCACATTAGTTCTTTCAGGATTGGGTCTAGTCTAACAGTGGGTGGACTTCCCTCCTCAAGATTCCTCTGCCGGGCAATGGACTGGAGACAATTCCAGCAAGAGCTGGCTTGAAAAAACTGATCTGGAGCAAAGAGCTGGAGATGAAAGAGAGAATAACCAAAAATCATATTTTCATCTTTCTCCAATGAGAGCATCCACCAGATCATGCAGCCTTGTGCAAATGGAAATGGCTGCCTGGTTTATAGGAAGGAAGGTTTTGATGCAACACCTTCTCATAAATGTGATTGCCACAGCACCAGTCAGTACTTGTCAAATGTGTAGAGTATTACACTTTAATGTATTGCAACAAGATAATAGTTGTAAAGCAATTCTGGCACCTTGAAGTGCAATAAAAATGCAGATTATATTTCTACTTCTTAAATAGTTTTGATCACCAACTTCAAAGGAAAGAAATAGATCTATCTGTTTTGTTTTCCACCATTTCCAGGAAGATGGTACAGTGGAAGATGAAGCCACTGTTCAGGAAATGAGACAGAATGACAGAAATATGGATCCCTTTAGGAACAACAAATAATAAAGTGAAACTCTTGGGGCAATAAGATTGTTAAATAAATTGGAGGAAGGACGTGGGTTTCAGCTCCATCATGACAGAGTTTGTTCTTTAAGGGGCACTGCTGTACTCCACTGGTATTAGCTACATGGAGGTGAGTACTCCTGGCACTGCTGATGGTTCTGAAGTAGAATTAGTTTCTGAACAGAGTCTCCTCCAAATAAATTCAATCCCTCTTTAATTACTGTAACCATATTTCCATTATAGAGACAAGTAAGCAAGGGTTGAGAGCTTACTGTTGCTTTCTACGAACTGTCTGTCAATATCCATGCTCGTGTTACTTCTACATCTGGTGTTTTCCATTCAAATGTCATGGAACTTTCAAGTGTTCTACTTTTCCAACCCTGGGCATCAGGCAATGCACTGAACAAAGGATAAGAATGTAAAACAAACAAGAATGTGGACAAAGGACATTAACCCGCCCACATAGTCTACCCTCCCTCCATTCTTTCCAGTTCACATTTCTTTCACTACTGGTATGGGTAGAAAAGGGCTTGCAAACATGATGGTGGTTAAAGGTGTGCATTTATGTAAAAAGGGAATGAAAAAATGAAATGAATACCTCCACGTAGATTGTTAAATTTGTTTGTACATAAACCAAACAGGGTGGATTCATTTCTTGTTAATTTTAGCAATGGAGTAGCACTGCTGATTCGTAGTCCTATTCTCAGTTGTTCTAATAGTCACTGAGAAAGGTAGCAACTGCTTCAGGAAAATAAACTTACCTTCTTGGGGTATGAGCATACAAAGAAAAAAAAATCTCAATTTGGACAGCTTGTGAAGAGGTCTGGTGCAATTTGTTTCCTGTTGATCACATGACATACATGGAAAAGCACTCTGTTCAGACTCTGATCTGTGCCCAAGCTGGACCTTTTGGGGACCTGTAAGGCTTCTACTTTGCGGGGGGGGGGGCAGACTGGAGTAATTCCCCAGCAGCCAGGAGGGTACTTTAAGGGAGATCACTTCCATAAAAGCGACCTTTTTTCAGTGCAATCGGGCACTTGCCTTGACGCTATCTGATCACACCCTGGGTTTTACAAATCTGTTTCTCAAAACTCGGCAACGTGAACATAGATAATCAAGACTCACTACAGAGATGGGCAAACCCACCCACATAAAAAATCCTAAGGATTTCATTCATATTAGTGATGTAGTTTTACTTTCCTTCCTTCCTTCCATAATCTTTCAAGGTATAAAATACCAGAGTTATCTCAAATACTGCCCAAAACCCTTTGGCATAACTTTATATGGTGAAAGCAGATGACATAATTAAATCAAATCAAATGCAAGTTTCCTACATGCACACAACATTAAGGTTCTGAGTTGGTCTGGGGTTCCCTGGAGATGGGGGTCCAGGGAGCCTCAGGACAGGAAGGGGTCCTTGACTGACAAAAAAAACCCAAAACCCTTGCAAATAGTTGGCAGTAGTCCTGATTCTTGTGGTGATGATCTGGCAGTGATTTCTTTCGTAATTAAAGGCTCCTTTCCCCCTTCCCCATACTCTCAAAGGATTCCCCAGAGCCTTGTAACCTGAAACAGGGTGATAGGAAGGTTTTAAATAACTGAAATTGTACCAGTAGAAGCTGACGGTATCAACAACTTCCATTCACAATTTTATACCAAAAGGATTTTGCCTATTGACTTTAAAATGAAATCTGATAGAGATATACCACAGCTGATTACTTATCTTGCTTACGGTGCAAATGGCAAATAGATCTGATCAAGATGCAGTAAAACATGGATCATATTTTGTTATCTACCACCATTAACGGAAGGAAGGAAGGACTTGTGTGGTCAGTAAGTTAAGTAACAGATCCGCCTCCTGCCCATGATTAAACTACAATATGAACTGAGGAGAAGAAAAGCCTAGACTTTTACTTAGTGGTCTTGAGATCTCTTGGAGAATGTTTGAAAGCATGAGATTTCAGTTTTATTTTTTTAAAAAAAATTAAAATGCTGTTAGATTCCATTTACTTCCAGTTAACTATCAACACCTTTACCAATAATCTATAATTAGACAAGAAAATTCTTGTCCGTCTGTTGTGCACACTAAAGAGAACCTATTGCTGTGGACATCAGGATCTCTGATAGTTTAAAATATATATATTATTTTAATTAAATTAAATCTATTTCAGTGTTCGAAGCTGAAGTACAATTTTCAATTACTAGGT
Organism: Pogona vitticeps; assembly: GCF_051106095.1. Lineage (NCBI taxonomy): Eukaryota > Metazoa > Chordata > Lepidosauria > Squamata > Agamidae > Pogona > Pogona vitticeps. The sequence goes on from NC_135783.1 coordinate 188,846,587, forward strand.
GGCAAACTACCCTAACTAACAGCTAGGTCAGCACACAGCTGATGCAAATCCACAGGATTCTTCAAGGAAGACATCTAATGAACACTGTTACAGGGCCATTTGTTATGGGGCAGACACACTCATGAGCAGGTAAATCTCTCCCTCAGGGGTATGTAAGGGTTTACCACAGCAGGACATCTAGGGATGTCAAAGGGCATTGCTTCACATTAAGAAGACCAGACACTACTTTAACAGCTATGTACCTTTGTTTTACAACTGAGTTCTAGAGATATAGAACATGCCCTGGTCCATCCTCACATGCTAAATGAGAAATGCAGGGAAGCCTTCCTCACTTGCAAGATGTTGAGATAGACTTTTTGTTCCTTTCAGATGAATTTGCACAGGAGCCATCTGGCGGGAACCATTTTGTACATCAATGTAGTTGTTCAAAATCAAAACTCTCAATACTAGGTGCCTTGTTGCACAGGCTGTTAAAAAGTAGATGCCTTAATAGAGATATTTTGTGCAAATTACACAAAGCACAGAGTGGAAAAATGCTTCATAGCCTGCTCTCAAGCTGTTTGTGAGATTTCTCTTGAGGATGTTGGAATCTAGGACATGCTGTCTCACCATGTTGGAACACTCTGTCTTGACCATAAACAAATCTTTGGTTAAAGTTCTCCACAATTCTACTTTGCAGCCCATACAATGCCAGGTATGTTCACTAGTTGTTGATACAGTGGACCCTTGACTTACAGACGGCTCGACTTACAGACTTTTTGAGTTACAGACTTCTCTGGCTGCAAAATTTAGGTTCGACTTGCAGCCGGAGAATCGACCTACAGACCAGAAAAAAAACAAAAATGGAACAAAAACGGCTCGTTACGGGATTAATCGGTTTTCAAGGGAGACTTGACCTACAAACTTTTGGACCTGCAGCCACCGTTCCAATACGGATTAATTCCATAAGTAGAGGGTCCACTGTATAGGTGTATGTTAGATTTGTTAGTATATATTCATCCCTAGAAGCAGACAGAGGCCTTTTTTAAGGTGGATATTTACCAGCTGTGATACCAGTATTAATGTACTCTGACTGTTGTTATTTTAGAGCTAAAATACCTTTGTGTCTCTGTTCTAGTGTTAAGCATTAATGGACTCCCTGTTAGTATTTCAAAGCTAAAATACATTGTGTTTGTCACTGTCACACTTAACAAGGAAAGTCAATAGAAATTGTTTTAACACAGCCGTTCCTCTCTGGAAAAGACACATAGTACTATAGCTCTGTATTTTTCAGTTTCTGGTGATAAAAGCCTAGCAGAAAATAATTCTTTGAGGCAGGAATTCACCATAGATTCTCTCAACCTCGCAACCCCGCTGACTTTGAAACTCTAAGCATATGGAAGGCAGTCAGCTGCATAGAAATAAAACAGGTTTTATTCCTCCCCTTCTCGAGTGGTACTAGCTATTGGCCATGATGTAGCAAATTAGTCCCTTTGCCAACCTTGTTGCTTTTTCTCTTTGCTTACAGAGCTTTTTTTAGTCACTTTGATAACGGCAACATGATTGTGAGCCCAGCCCTTGCATATCGTAGCCCTGTCTTAAAGGTATCAATTTGCAGATAAGCCCCCTTTTTTTTACTATGTCTGTTCCTATATTCTTGAATATATTTTCTCACCAAAAAATCATTCCAGAATATAGTATGTAGTTGATAATTGTGTGTGTGTGTGTGTGTGTGTGTGTGTGTGTGTGTGTGTGTGTGTGTGTGTGTGTGTGTGTGTGTGTGTGTGTGTGTGTGTGTGTGTGTGTGTGAATATAGGGCTATGATATGCAAGCTGCCTTCTGACCTGCACATTAGTCTAGGACAGTGATTCCCAACCTGGGGTCCTCAGATGTTCTTGGACTAAAGCTCCCAGAAGCCTTCACCACTAGCTGTGCTGGCCAGGATTTCTGGGAGTTGTAGTCCAAGAACATCTGGAGACCCACTGGTAGGGAACCACTGGTCTAGGAGGAACAGATGAAGTCAATTTGCTCTGACATCTTGAGTGAAAAAAAACCCTTGAGAGTCCTTCTCAGAGAGATGCCCGGTAGTGGACCAACAGATCACAAAGCACTGGGGTCTTTCAATAGAGTATGATACAGAAATAGGTAAAGATGCTTGGGGATTATAGTTTCCAGAATAGCCCAGTCTGCTAGTGGTCATGATTCTTCACATTTTGCTCCACAAGGAGACAAGGACATTTCCCAGAGCAGGAGCAGGGAGATATGGTGAGCATTGTTTCCTTGTTCATTTATTCGTTTTGCTCCTTTTGGCAATTTTGTACCCAAGATTAAGTTTGACAGTCCTGTACTGCCTATGTCTGAAGTTATTATACTTTACTGGATTTTTGTATCTCTTTATTGGTCTTGTCAATGTCAGGCTCTTAAACCTCTCAATTTCAAATGAGATGGTGCAGGACTGTTTGAAACTGAGCAGTGTAAGAGCATAAAACTGACAAGACCTACAAAAAAGTACAGAATCCTGTGCAGAGTAACACTTCAGGGACTACCCGCACAGGATTGTCAAACTTAATTTTGCTCAGGAAATTGGCAGGAAGGGCAAAAAATGTTTCTGTTTTGAAGTCCAGAGAAGAGGAAAAATATGTAACAAATTCAAAATGATGTAATAATGATGCAATGTAATTATATACCAATGAACTGAATCACACAATGCAGGAAGAGTCACGGGAAAAAGACTCATGAGTGTTAGCTGGCTGGGTTTGCCTCTAAAAATTATGGTCATTACAGCCTTTGCCTGCCCAGCCCAGAATAACGAAACAGACACAGTATATGGGATAACTAGGGCCAGCTAGGTAACTATTTAAATCAAACTTTCCCCTCCCCAAGGGTAGTGCAAACAGGTCTGTAACCATATGCAATGTACAGTAGGTGATATTTTTATATGACATCAGAACTATGGCCTGTGTTCTTATTTATTTATTTATTAATCATTAATCCTATTAACAAAAGACATAAAATGTCTAGCACATGCAAACATGAAGACATATTGGTTGGGTTTCTATTCACAGGCTGATGAGGGAGGAATGCGTAGCCTCAAAGTCTAGAAATCTTACAACAAAAAAAACTTGGCACGTTGGACTACAGTACTCGGAATTAGGGTTGTGGATCGAATTATTCAGAAGGTGGAACAAACAGCCTGCCGGGACTACATAACCCGGCAGGCAGGTATGCAGACAGGAGTTCAACCTTCTTGGCCTGCTGGTCTGACTTGATCCAGCAGACAGACAGATAGGTATGCCTTGGTGGGAACTTGGCCTGAAGAGGCGACTGGAATCGGCAGCTGGAGTTCTGACTGAGGGGCAGGTTTACAGGCTGGCAGGCAAGTAGGCAGGTCTTTTTTTCCATGAGGACTGAAGAGTGGGCAGGCAGGCAGGCGCAGGCAGGCAGACAGTGTGTAAAGGGAGAGACTGGCATTGGAACCTGCGAAGGAGAAGTAGAGAGGATAAAGAGAGATGAGAGTGCGCCATCTCCCCAAATAATAGTACCACAGAAAGAGATGGTGGGAAAAGAAACAGGAGGATTGATTGTAAATGAAAAGAAGGAGAAAGAAGTAAAGTTGGAAGTTTACCTAGCAGAGGAAGGAAAGGGAAAGGAAGGGGAGGAGTTAACCTTGCCTGTACGGGAGGAGAATATAAAAGAAGCCAAAAAAGGGAGAGAGTGCTATGTGCCACGGGAAGGGATAAGAAAGGAAGGAGAATCTACTTATAAAAAAAGGACGGGAGTTATTAGAAGATTTCCCCAACCGTAAAGTAGGGGGATTATTACCTGACCCAGACCTGAATGAAAAGAAGGTGACAATAACTGAAAGGCAAGAATGGACAGTGGTAGTTTTCCCGAGAGGTCATTGGAGGTGATTGCATTGGTGATGCAACATACAATCAACCACCGTGCGAGGGGGATTGGGCTCGGCACCCCCGCTGCAGCACGATCTGTGCTGTAAGGAGCACGCCACTGAGAAAGCCTACAGACAAAGAATGGTTTAGGCCAGCCCTGCAATAGCCTCTCCAGAATCTCCTTTTGGAATATCACCATCTCCTTTCAAACAGTTACTGAATTTGAGTTGTTTTGAGCCTGTTGAGGTTATCATTGACTCTCCAAATGTTATATCAAATAAATGTGTTTATCGTTCAAATGACTCCTCTTCGTTAAATGACTCCTCTCCCGCCAAAAAAGAGGAACTGCTTTAAAGTACAAATGAACCTTAATACAGAACCCTACCTCTTTGGGTCCAGTGAGGGGAAGCCCAACAAGGGAGGGTTCACCTTGATGAATGACAGTCTCTCCCCAGTAAAGGGATCCAAACACGAGCGGCGTGGTCGAAGTATGTCTCCAGGATGGGAAAACACACACTCGCTCTGGACGGTGGGGGGGGAGGATGGAAAGGAGGTCCATGGCCACCCTGGACAACTCCGGCCATATGACTAGTTTCCTAGCCCAGTAATGGAGGGGATCTGACTGGTGGGGCTAAAGGGGCTCAGCCAGATATTTCTGCACCATTATCTCCTCTGAATCCTCCTCAGCCGGCTGTATTTCCTTGGAGGCAAGTGCCAAGGTCACCACAGAGCTCCAGTAATGGTGGTGGTGAATGGAGCCTTCACCAAGTGAAGTCCTTCCCTGAGGTTCAGGCACACTACCCTGCCCCTCGTAGCCTGACATTCCTGTGCCTCTGTGGACCTCTCAGTGGAGAGCTCTGTTCTCCACTCCTTGAGGTCTGAAATCCATCCTGCCAAGCCCCCCCTTGATTCGAAGATCACACAGACAGGCCATGAGGTAAGCTCTGTCGCTGTAGACAGGATGGAGTTGCTTCTGCACACCTGCCTGCAACCTCTTCACCAAAGCCCTGGTCCGTGGAAGGAGGGAGGATCCTGGTGCCACATCAGTCTCCAGGGACCAATCGAGGGCATGAATCAGGGAGATGACGTGCCCCAGACTTGCCATATAACCACAAGGTGTAATTCATCATATGATGCCCTCAAAGCCTGCCATGTTCAATGCCACCAACATGTCCCAGGGGTTCTGCTGGTCTGGGAGGAGGGAACAGATGACTCTGGGGATGGGGGTGGGGCTGTGAAGCCTGCCGTGCCATTACTTATTCCGAATTGGACTGGGGATCTTCAGAAAACATTAACTCCTCAGATTCCTCTAGGAAGAGGAGTGGCAGTTCTTTTGGCATCTCTGGGTGCTTTGGTTCCCTGCCTGCCTGCAAGGCCACTGGAGGAGGGACAGTGGCATCACTGGTTATCATAGATGTGGTTGTGCATGTGGTGGTCGTGATGATGGTGCTGCTACCTAGCCTGCATAGCTTCAAAGCCACCTTCTTCCCCTTCGATTGCCCCTGAAGAAGTCCCTTCATTTCCTACTGCCTGCCTAACAAATCAACTAAACAAATAAAGCAATGGAGATTGAGGAAGGAAACTAATAGAGGGTCAGAGAGTGTGTGTAAATGTTATTTTTTTGGAATGATGGTGGAGTAATTCTTTTACTAAAATGAGACTTGCCTGCCTAAACAAAGCCCCCTCTTCAGTATAATGTAATTAGGAAAACTCCCCCCCCCGACCCACTGTGGCAGAGAAGCCAAAAATGTCCAAAAAGAAATGCCCTGCCAGCTAAGTCTCAGTCACACACGCACATACACACACACACAAATAGGTTTTGTAAGAAAAAGGAATGATGGATCCAACCACCCTCCAAATCCCATGAGACACACAAGCCTCTCTAAAATGAACTTTTGGAAACTGAATATAAAGGAAAAGAGATTGCACAGTCACACGATGACAGTCCCCCCGGATTATTTATATATATATATATATATATATAATCGGGGGGGGGGAACTGTCATCGTGTGACTGTGACTATATATATATATATATATATATATATATATATATATATATATATATATATATATATATATATATATATTGTGTGTGTGTGTGCGCGCGCGCACACACACACAAATTCCCCAACCAATTCCCCTTTAACCACAGAGCTGCGCCGATACACAGCCCAATCTCCTCTTCCAATGATGATCCCGGGTGCAGTGCAAGCCATGCAGTTGAAATTGAAACCACTAAAGGCTTATGCAGCACCCCCCTCTGAAGAGAAGAAATTCAGAGAAGAGAGGGAGATGCAGGCTGGTGCAACCTTCTTAAAGGCTCTCAAGCCCAGCCTGCTCACCCGAGATGACACAGCTGCCTGCATCTCTCTCTTCTGACGGAGTGGCCTCAGCAGCCACTGTGCCTCATGGAGAGGCACTCATTGTTTTCTGTTCTGTTCTTAATGGCCAAGTAAGGCTCAGAATAACTCTTGCCGAGAGACACCCTAATTAAAAGTCATTGCTTGCTTTCAAAAACTGGGATTTTTTTTTTTCAGAAAATAGCATCAATTCCTATATTGCATCTAAGGAATTATGTGCATGATTTCACGGGAAGAAAAATTGTGAGCTAGGAAATCCCATATGAGGGAGGGAAAAAAGGCAGAAGAACTGATAGCAAGTTATGGTATCAAGAAATAATTAGATCCACAACCCTAATTCCGAGTACTGTAGTCCAAAATGCCAAGTTTTTTCTTGTAAGATTTCTAGGCTCTGAGGCTATGCATTCCTTCCTCATCAGCCTGTCAATGGAAACCCAACCAATATGTCTTCATGTTTTGCATGTGCTAGACATTTTATGACTTTTGTTAATAGGATTAATGATTAATAAATAAATAAATAAATAAATAAGAAAGAACCTAGGCCACAGTTCTGATGTCATATAAGAATATCACCTACATCACTTTAAAAATAAGGCAGCAGGGGGGGGGGGTAAAGGAATAATGGTACCTTTCTCAAGGTGAGATGTTTTCTCAATGACAACATAATGAAAGAGAAATGAGCATCTCTGCTTCAGAGAGCACTGAAGGTAAAGAAAGCCCTGCCCTGTGTATTTGATGCACAAAAGATGGAAGGAAACGACCTTGAGTGACCTTTGCCGAAGGGCTGAATGAATTTTTGTCTACAGCCCTTTTGAATGATTGGGTCTGTTTCTCTAAAAGTTGACTGCAAAGGGCCTTGAGTTATTTCGTGTCCAGCCACAAAAATCATTTTCAAAGAGGCAGGTAAGAGAAGGTTAGATTGGATTGTACGAAAGAAAAAAAAAATATAGCATTATTGGCATTGCTACAAGTATAATATTATTGGCATGGCTGCAGCTTTTGTTGCTATTTTATATAACAGTAGTACTGTCCTGCACATTTCTCAAATCAAAGGTATGAATCGGTCACAGTGCAGAAGGACTTAACATCTGTGTCATGAAGAGCAATCTCTAGATAGATAGCATCTATCTATTGCACTAGTTTAACACGTTAGTGTCAGGAAAAGTTACTTTTTCAGACTACAACAAAATATATGCAACCTTTTATTTGCCTGTCTGAAAGACTTAAACCAAAAATATTTAAACAGAATTGGCTAGGGACCAGAAGCAGAGCCTGCAATTATAGAAAGCTGTATGAAAGCTTCTCTCAAAGAAATTGGAAGAAATAAATCACCAAAGTAAGTGCATGCTTTTAAAAAATATTGTAATGATTTATCATTTAGCTTTTAGCTTTGTTTTTATATATACTGTAAGCCACCCTGGATCCATTAGGAGAAAGACAGCATATAAATATTTTAAATAGATAAATAAAAAGATGCAATTGGAATATACCATGAAAAACAGTAGCCCACAGCCTTATATTAATGTTCAGTATAAATTCCAGTTCTCAAGAAAGAGTGTCTCAAAGATTACAGTATATGTATGACTATCAGATTAACTTTCTGTGCAAACAAAGTGATGCTCCAGGTATTACAACAAAGACCTTTAGTATCTATCAAGCAAGAAGTGCAAAACATGTGAGTTGAATTCAATAAAGAGAGAACCTCAGAGATCATATTTCAAATACATGTTGGCTACTGCAGTATACCAAAGATTTCCAGAAGAAAATGAGTTTGCTCTTTATGGATTGCAGTAAAACCTTTAGCTGTACAGTTCATGAAAAAGCAATGGATTGTTCTAGAAGAAATGGGTGTGTCTCAATATTTTACTATCTGGACATGTAACCTATAGATTTACTTTGCTGCGGACTAAAAGCTATTGTTAGGACAGGATACGGAGAAACAGAACAGTTTTTCATTCTACTAAACCCTTGCTATTTTACTGAAGACACATCAGGAGAAGACAAGAGCTACTAAAAAAGAACGAGGAGGCTGAAAGGAGAAAAAGAAGATTTAGTATGAGGTGGAATGACCCTGTAAGGGAAGCCACAGCCTTTAGTTTGTAAGATCGGACATTCTGAGGGTCATTCAATCATTCATTCATTCATTTATATACCACCGATCTGGCAACCAAGGCCACTCTGGGTGGTTTACAACAACTAGACAAAACAATAAAACAACAAAATAAAATGAAAGCAATAAACTAAAAAGCGCAGAACAAAATACCATAAAATACAGTGGAAACAGGAATACAACAATTAAACGCATAAAAACATAAAAACACTGTGGTATATTGAATGTTATATTATCAGGCCACTAATTCATAGGGATGCCACCGATCAGAAGTGAGTTGGCAACATATAATAACAACCCTTGTTGGGATTAAGAAGGGAATTTAGGCCCATGTTATTAACCCAGGTGAAAATTCTCTGGTGAAATGTCTATGCCAGGGGTCTCAAACATGCGGCCCAGGGGCCATTTGCAGCCCCCCAGATGATAGTTTGTGGCCCTCGCCTTGCCTGCCCCCCCCAAGCGCCTATACATCCTCTGCTGTCAAGAGTAAAAAAAAAAGCCTTGCCTCGCTCGCCGGCTCTCTCCCAAGACAGCACCTCTTGCACCCTCCATCCAGAACTGCAGCCTGCCAGCCAGCCCACCTGTCTGTCGGCTAAGGAAACTCCTGGGCGGCTTCCTCGGGCTCTTGCTCCGCTTAGCGGAAAATCTGATGCGGCCCAGCCTCACCCAGACTCTGCCTCTAGCAGCCCCCAGGAGTTTAAAATCCCTGGTCTATGCCATGATGAGATTTTGAAGTAACGTTAAATGTTTACACATGCATGTCACCAAACTGCATCTTGGGAGGGTGGGATGGGGTAACTATCATCCTTTCCAACCTCATGCTTCACAGCCTTACTCAGATTCCTGCCATTATTGGCTGCTGTCCTGTGTGCTTTGCTCACAACTTTAGATTGATATATGACCATAAGCAATGCCCAACCTGCAGAAAGAGCAGCTCAGAGGCCTGTTTCTCACAGGACCCAGCATGTTGTGGATGCTGCGAAGATGCAGTGTGGCTGAATCTTCCCAGCATCAGGGTCTGGCGCGTGGCTGCTTAATCATGCCAGCTGTGCAGTCTGCAGAGCATGAAGGCTCTGAAAAATAGAAATGTATTCTATATTAACATTTCATAAATATAAAACCATCAGTAATCAATCGGGACAGGCAGTGCTCGGGAAGAGTTTGGGAGCGGCAGAGCCGGTTGCATGGCTGTGTTTTTCAATTATTAAAATAATAATAATAATAAAGTTCATCAGATTGAAGTCAGGGCTTGTTGTACATTTGCCAATTACAAGCTTTAGTTGATTCTGCCCAGGGCTAGCCTTGGGGTGGATGAGCTGGGTTGAGGAGGGCGCCAAGGAGAACTCAGATGTGTCTGTGTGATTTTTCTCTTCTTTAATGCGCCACCTGCAGAGACTTTGTTAGGATTCTAGAAAGGACTGAAAGCAGAGGATCAAATAAGAGGCAACATAGACATTGCTGAGGAAAAGCTTGGGAGCAACAGGACCTATTACACTCTGATGTCCTGCAATCCAAAGAGTAGACCTTTGGTCTAGATGGGCAGGACAGAAATCAATCAATCAGTCAGTCAGTCAGTCAGTCAGTCAATCCATCCATCAATCAGTCAGTCAGTCAATCAATCCTGCACAAGCATGGGAACATGGCAAAACTGGATGGCTATCTAGAGTGAAGTTGGGCCACTCTGACCCTAGCCTCCACAACATAGAACTCACCCTGACTCAGTTGCTTTGTGTATCACCGTCCCCTGACCTGACGCCGCCATACTATAGTATTTTGTTTACAGTTGGGCTGTGCCTCGGTATTGGCCCAATCTGAAATCCTGAACCAAACCAGCCTGATTTGGGCCCATTTGAGTGAGGTCTAAGTTGAAAGCAAAGGCTAACTGAACTGAATCAAAGATTCAAATATCTGAAATAGGTGCATGCTAAAGGGAGGGATGATGTAAATGACTGATCGGGTGAGAAGGAAGGAAGCTGGGCTTTACACAATGATTCCTATAACACTTAATCTCAGAATAGGATTTTACTTCAGTCACCATGCTTGGAAGGAGCAAACTTTAAAGGAACATTGGATGCAGCCCCGTGAAGCTATATTTCTGAAATGTTGGCAAAGGTTTCCAAATTTCAGACACAAAAGCGCAAAAGGAACAAAGCTATCCCTGTTTGGGTTTCTCAGTTCATGTCAATGGGAGGGCCAGCTATCTGTATTTCTACATCAGTATAGATCCAGGACACAAACTGAATCAGACAGGACCCAGATCAGCAGAGACCAAACTGGGATTCATCTCAGAGTGCCTTAATGGTCCTCCAAACCAAATGGAGGGTGCTGTGCACAGCCCCCATTGGGATGAAAAAGCTATCTCTGCCATGTGACAGTTTCAAATCTGCCGTGCGCGTACTGTTACCAGGCAAGGAGCTGTTCATTCCCTAATTTTTGAAATGGCTGAGATGGGAGGATATGATGGCATAGAGGTGGATCCTTGTGATATTATAACTGACTGTAAGGGAGTTCACATCAGTCAGTAAAAGGTTAGTGGTTGAGGCTGGTGAGGACTCACAGAGAGGGCTTTTTATGTTGCTGTTCCCAGACTGGGGGACTCTCTTCTTCGGGAGGTTTGCTTGGGTCCTTCCCTCTTTTTCTTCTGCCAACAACTAATGACCCACCTCTTCAGAGAGGCTTTTGAGGGCTCAGTGGGGAAGGGAGATGAGGAGGGTTTGTGGACTTCTAAAGCTTTGGTTTATCGTTTTAAAAATGTATTTTCAAATATTTGTATTTTGAAGTCCCAAAATTTTAACTCGTATGTTTTTAAAATTATTTGTGACTCTTCTTCTTCTTCTTCTTCTTCTTCTTCTTCTTCTTCTTCTTCTTCTTCTTCTTCTTCTTCTTCTTCTTGGTAATTCACCCTGGGTCCCTGTAAAAGGAGAAAAGTGGGATAGTAAATTTGTTTGTTTGTTTGTTTATTATTCCACCTTTCTCCTTGAAAGGACCTAAGGTGGCTTACAACATTAAGAGGACAATATTGAAAAGCTAAAATCTGTAAATAAACAAATATTTTAAAAAGAATTAAACAAGAATCATATTACAACGGTAAATAACATCAATACTAAAAACACATTTAAAAGCAGAGAGCACAACAATCCAACCAGGAACTCCCTTTTCAGACTACCAGCCACTGAGGGAAAGCCTGCCTGGAGAGAAAAATTTCTGTGTCCGCTTGTGGAAGGACAGCAAAGATGGGGCCAGTGTTTCCTGTGGGAGGGACTTCCAGAGTCTGGGAAAAGTGACAGAGAATGCCCTCTGTCCCATGTCCCCCACCAAGTGTGCTTATCGGGGGGGGGGGGGGCTGAAAGAAAGGCCCTCCCTGATTATCTTAATGCCTGGGCAGACTCATGGAGGGAAATGTGTTTTTTTAGATAACTTGGACCCAAATCTATCTATCTATCTATCTATCTATCTATCTATCTATCTATCTATCTATCTATCTATCTATCTATCTATCTATCTATCTATCTATCTATCTATCTATCTATCTATCTATCTATCTATCTATCTATCTATCTATTTTGTTTGTTTGTTTGTTTGTTTGATTGTTTGATTGATTGATTGATTGATGGATTGATGGACTGATGGATTGATGGATGGATGGATGGATGGATGGATGGATGGATGGATGGATGGATTGATTGATTGATTGATTGATTTGTATCCCACACATCTGGTCTATACCACCACTCTAGGTGGCTATCAAGATCAGCAACCAGTGGAGATGCAGTAACAGGAGAGTTATATGTTCCCTATAACCAGCCTGAGTTAACAATCTGGCTGCAGGATTTTGGACCCTCTGGAGTTTCTAAACACTTTCCTGAGGCAGTCCCATGTAGAGAGCACAACTGTAATCCAGCCAGGATGTTACTAGGGCATGTGCCAACGTGGCCAGATCAAAACCCTCAAGAAACGGACTCATAAATGCATAAAGTAATTCTGGGCAGCAGTAGAGATAAGATTAATCAGACAGGCTTATAAGTGGCTCTTTTGATTTTCAGAATGCAATTTTCAGTTGAAGAAAAATGGCAACAATTTGTATATGAGGGGGAAATGAATATTTTAGAGAAACATGCACAGGAAATGGAATATTAATTATTGTGCAGTTATTTTTTCATGAAGCAGCAAAATGCAGGCATTGAACGGAAGTGGCTAATATACATCACACACATGAAGAATTGTCATGGATTGGAGACAGGCTGGTTTCTACTCTTCCTGTCCTACATCACACCATCCCTTCACTACAGCTGTAAATGGCAAAGGTGCCTTGTTAGTTGTAGGCAAGCTATTCGTTGGGGACTCTTGTCTACCCTGATTTTCCAATTAGCTCTTAAGGAAATGTAGCTTTTTCTCGAAAAAAGCTTGAAAATCACAATCAGCCCAGAGAAACATCTATTAAGATGTTAACTCAGGAGGAATTGCAAAGCACTTTTGTATCTGGGCATAATATATTCGGATACAACCAGATAGTATAACTTGTTCAAAAATGATCTTTTTAAAAATAGGTGATTTGGAATTTCTGGTGTAAAAGCTTGTAAAAATTCTTGGCAGCTTAGAATTAAAGTAAATGGAAGGCATTACATGGAGTTCAGCAGGATGCAAAGAATGGAGAAGTGATTGAAAAATGTGTGAGAAAGTCCGTATTCAGAGAAAAGGCCAAAATTACCACACTCCGGATCATATATAACTTAGGTAGAGCTGTTCAAGACGCATCAAAATGACCCACAGTCATACCAAAAGTTCAGCTTTAATCAAAGCAGAGTGTGAGAAAAGTAAATTCATAGTATATATCACTTAGACTGAAATAAAAGTTTGCTTTTATGGAAGAGGAATGAATGGCGAAAGGAGATGTAATTTATTGACTCCTGCTGAGCGGTAACATAATTTTGTGATCAGCTAGGTCTGTGAATGCAAGTCTACAACTCCATGATGTCCAGCCTCTGAATACAACTTGCATTGTTTTCCAAAAAGCATATGAAGCTTAGTGCTGGCTGGCTAGTTCACTGGTTTAGGTATTTAGTTGTGGTTGGGATTATGATTATGGTTCCTGTGAGTAGATCCAGCCTGTGTGGCCTTGAGAAAGCTGCAATGCCCACACAAGAAGGGAATGATAAACCACTTCGTTTTATTCTCTACCTAGAAAACCCTGGGAAGGGTTGCCCTACATTGGAATTCACAGTTATTAGTTTTTTAAGATATAGTCCCAGGACACAGTTTTTGATCAGTATTATACAACAGATACATGTTTTCAACAAAAACCCAAGTATCAATTAAATATAGGTGTAGCATGTATGTCCTTCTTAATATCACCATATTTGCAGCCCTGATGGTGTTATTCTGGAGATCTGCAGCTGATCATAATATATTATAAAATTCTTCCCAATGCCCAAATTATTATGGGGACCACCAAAATGTGTTTCATCCACATGCCAGTTATTTCTATTGCCAGGTCTCTGTATTTTTTAAAATTTTTTCCAATTCTTTATCTTCAGTGCTGGCATCCCCTAGAATTGCAATGTCAATGATCCAGACATTTATTCTGTTTCTGTTATGTCTGGTGTATTATGCTCAAGGTGTCTGTTTGTTTGAATCCAGAAGTCTCACCGGATCTTAATCATCTTTTGACACCTTCTCTACCTCACATTCCCACATGTTCTTGGATGCTGGAAGATTATATTTTTTAGAGTACTGTACATGATGACCATAATATTAATTTTGCAAGTCTATCATGTCTAGCATTGTTATCTGTCTGCACAGTATTTGAACATTTACAGATGAGGCATGACACAGTTTCATCTTTTTCTTGGCAGAGTTGGCTAGAGATGGGCATGAACCTCCTGTTCAGCAGTTTGTGTCAAATTTTTTTTGGGGGGGGGCTGAACTGGTGTTTCCCGGATTACTCTAGTGGGCACCCACTCAGATGTGGTGCCTGGATGAGGCATGGCAGGGAAACCATTGGACACCTGCTGGAAGAGATGAAGATGGGAAGAGCAGAACATTTGTTTGGCCAAAAAAATAACCAGTACTGTGGTTCATGCCCATCTCTAGAGCTGATATTTGCTGGTTGAACTGATTCCTTGAATTTTCGCTTTCATGACATTAGTTTGGAGAACTTGTTTTTTTGCAGCAAAGTTCAAGCCTTCAATTTCTTTCTTGATGGTCCCCAGTTTTAGCCAAGCCTATGTTGAATGATTATCATGCTTTCCATCAATATTTCTTAGAGATTGTCAATGTAGTTGTTTATTTTTTTTCCAGCTATTTAATTTATCTTTAAATGGTTGCTTCTTATATTCAACCTTTGTAGAAATAGTAGTTACTGTTTCAGTGTTGATTGCTCCTGTCATCATGCATCTAATAATGATGGTGATGGTGGGAGCCATAAGAAACAGTAATTAAATAAACATTCAGTGTTTGTAGCTGAAAGCTGAAAGCACTACTCAGGGGATTGGCATTAGGACAGTCATTCTGGAATATTATCAGCACAGTCAATACAAACAGAACGTAGGGATAAACAACCCAGGGTGTTTCATTGTCATAAGGGCTCATTCTGTTTCTGACTTAATCTGAGTTGTACAGGACATACATAATGAACCTGTATTCAGAAACATATTTCATATTTCCTCACTAAAGACACATTTCGAAACTTGGCTTTGGTGTTGATTTTTCTGAAAGGCCAGTGTCTGATAAGGTATTGCATTGATGGAACCACTTCCATCAGCAGAACCAGGACAGGGGCCATTTTCTCTCTTTCCCCATCATCCCTGTGAACCTCCCAACCTGTTCCAGAAAATTGGAGCAAGTCCTCTTGAACTGTTTTTTTTAAGTAGCATGAAAGACTTTTGTGAGAAAGGAAGAAAATAAACAGAGGAGGCATAATTCAGAGTAGAGTGTCTGCTTTGTGAACAGAAGATCCCACCTTCAATCCATGAGATCTCCAGGTATGGCTGGAGAACAGTCTGCTTGAAATTTTAGAGCTGCTGCCAGTAGTGTTGACAATATAGAGCTGAATGGGCAAAGGGTCTGACTTAGGCAACTTGTTACATCTCCAAAGTACCATCGTGCTGGCATTCAAAAGACAGTGTGACAGCTTTAAGTCCACGAATGCCCTTGCAAATAAATTGCATTCTAAAATATGTGTATTTTGGTAACATTTTGTCATAAGATGAGAAGCACACTATACATTTTGAAAAATATGGAATCTGAAGGATAACATTTAACATCCGCCTCTTATTCTGGAGTTGTGGATCAGGCTGGTTTGCTTTGATTTGCAGCTGAATGAAATCCTTGAGCGTTTTTAATAGAACCCTACAGCAGTAGCCATTTTAGATCATTCTAGACAAAACATAGCTTGTTATGCACATCAGTGGTGTTGCTAATACCATTGACAATTTTTTTTTTTCAGGAGTGAACATTTCCACTAGATTTTAATTCTCTTTAATTAGCCCTTCTGGTGTTTGCTGGGGAAGCATTCCAGCTAAGTATATCGCTCCTCGATTTTGTTTGAATTTTCTCAATTTTTCAGTATCCTTTAGCATTCTGCACTATGCTGGTGCCACAGTAATAATGTGATTATAGCTTCCCGGTTTTATTGATCCCTTTATGCTTTGAAATGGAACCAGCTATTTCAAAGACGGGGGAATAACTCTTCTGGCAAAACAGAGCTAGCTGTTTCATTACCTCTTCCTTGACTTGTAAGATCTCTTTCTTCTCTCAAACCTGGGATGGGTGACGAGTTCTCAATAATTCAGACTATTCCAGCAAAGCCTGATGAGTAGATAACAGTTGGTTGACTGTCAAGTGAAGCCTACTTCAGAGAAGAAATGATTTTGGTTCCCACTTTCCTCACTTTCATAGCTTAATTTTATAGAAATTTTACTTCTTTCAAACTTGCACATGCAGCCTGCTTTATTATCTATTTTTTAAAAAATAAATCTGTAAAAATGAACAGTGTCATGAGAGGGGAAAAAAATCTATTAGTGAAGCATGCATGAGACACTGTAATGTCTTGTATTGAGGGATAGCAGGCAACAACCTTCAGTGGCTGAAAAGATCAGATATTGGAAAGCAGTCTGACGGATGTGAGCAGGAATGTTTAAGAACTTGGGAGTATAGGATTAGGCTGAATTCAGATTGATTTTGAAATGAGAGGAATTGGCGTGAATATTGGGAGGAAGGAAAGTGGTCCACTTTATGCCTGGTCTAATCAGCTACAAGTTAGCTGTACTGTGGCCACTTCTAATATTGGTCTAAATTTTAAGAGGGAGGCATGTTTTCCAACCATGATGTATAATCTAGCAAAGAAGACAATCAGTTCAAATGGTGTGTGTGTGTGTGTGTGTGTGTGTGTGTGTGTGTGTGTGTGTGTGTGTGTGTGTGTGTGTGTGTGTGTGTGTGTGTGTGTGTGTGTGTGTGTGTGTGTGTGTGTGTGTGTGTGTGTGTGTGTGAGAGAGAGAGAGAGAGAGAGAGAGAGAGAGAGAGAGAGAGAGAGAGAGAGAGAGAGAGAATGTGTTCCCCTTGACAGGGAAGGAATAGTGCTAGGAGAAACCAAAGATGGTTCTGTCATTAAAATCTGAGGACCCAGAACTGAAGTTTTGCAGTCACTTCTGGCTGGCTCTAATATTAGATAGAGTGAGGCAACTGCCACATGTGGAAGATGTGGAAAAATCAGAATAGTAAGGAGATATCTGAGGAGAAGTTGCACTGAACTGCTCAAGCTAGTTTGGTGCCCTAGGATGTAACAGGGAGGTGTTATCATGTTCACAGCACTGACATTAGGGTGAAGTTCTTTGTTCTTCATTTCAGGAAACAAAATATTTTGGATCAGCACTGTCTTCGGATCCAGCAGCTAAGGAAACTGAATCTGACACAACAGCTTGTCCCTATCAATCTTCCCTTAAAAGGTGCACAGAAGAAATTAACCTTGCAGATATAATTTCAGTAGTAGCCTGGCATACAGGCAGAATGTCCTCTTTTAGAGCCATATCAGATACAGTTCGAATGGAACACAAATAACACAGGGCAGGGAAGAATGCATGCAAAGAAATAGTGTTGTTCTTTAACAGCAACGAAGTTGGAACCTGGACATACCCGCGGTCCCATGTTGAGGGCAGTGTAGCGGCTTGGGTCCTTTTCTGCAAGACAGAAAATGGCATCTGCCACATGGTGCTGTGCAAAGAGGACCTTGGGAAGGCCTGTGTTTGGCCCTGGAGGCCAGCCCTGGATTGACTGGTGCAGTATGTGGAATCAGGGCCTCCCGCTGGTGGACCTGAAGCAAGGGGTTTCCACTCCAGTCCTCGGGCACAGCAGTCTTGCCGATGAGCTGTCTGCCAACCCACCCACCCTAGTGTTTGTACTAGTTTCTGGGGAACACAGGGGGGCTCTGAAGCACAGTTCCTTTGTCCATCGATGCTGGCACTTGTGCTTGTTTTGCTTCACTTGTCACAACTCTGTGGCATTTTTCAGGCATCGGGGTGAATCCAACCGGTTGTTAGGGCAGCAGGTGGGATTTTGCATGTGGGATAAATCCCCTGCATGGGAACTAAGGGGGGGGGCCTTGGTCCACCCCAGTGCAGGAGGGGGAGAATTGCCCCTGCCCCGGGATGGTATCAGAATCATGGAGCGGCATACGTCCGTGTGGTCTCCAGACAGAATTCCCACCCCAAGTGATCTCTTAGGGAGACGCTGGTCTGCATCGGGGGACACGCGGGTCTCCTGATGGGCTGGATCCAACCCAGTGCTTGGCCAGAATAACTGCTGCTGTAATCAAAAAAGTTGTGGCCTCTTTATCCCAATTATGGTGTATGTGTCAGTTATTCAGAACCCCAAGCTGGTTTAGCACTAGCCCATCCACAACAAAACAGCTGAAATCAACCCAGTCCTTTAACTTCCTGCAGTCTTCACGGGTTTCCTCCTGCATTTTGCAAGCTTCAAATATCAGATTAGTTATGGACAGGACTAGTCACCAGGTGTACTGGAGTAAAGAAATTTTCATTCCAGTCTACTCTGGAGAGGGTATAAGGCTCTGTGCCAGCACCAAGGAGTCATTCTCCTTTGGACTTTCTGCACTGGATTGCCTGTCAACACCCTACCAGTCCATGTAAAGATCTGTTGCAGGGAAAGGTGGATTGTTTCAGTCCGATACACTCTGTCCAGTCCTCCCATCAAGGGAGTCTTTTAACTGGGGGGGGGGGTCACCTGCCCTTATGGGGAAAGATGCTCCCACCTCAGGGCACAGACTGCCCCACCTCCTGCCACCATGGTCATACAAATGACTTGTGTTCTGAGTGCTACTGGAGCATACGTGTATAGTTTTATGCCTTTTCTGATCACTACCACTCTATGGGAGTAAAGACCACTACTCTACTTGGGATGGGTGGGGGTAGAGAGATAAAGTGTTAAAGCTACCATCCCATCTTCCCTGATGCCAGATTCTGGTGGCGTTTGACCCAGAATTTCAAACAGCCTTGGAGAGATTAATAGTTGCAGAGGGGGCCTAATTAACTGAGAAATGCGGTGGAACTCATTCACAAAGTCACACCAATAACGTAGCATTTGGAAGGGCTTTTCTTCCCTCCTCCTCCCATTTCTCAGAGTGTCTTTCTCCAACATGCTGGCTGAGGGATGTGCATTTCATTGCAGTTGAGTCCCTCAGCCTTGAAAGGTGTGTGTTTTCTCTCCCCGCCCCTCCCATTTTGTAAAGAAAAAGTTCTCTCTTCTGTCTTCTTAATTATTTACAACTCTCCTTCCAAGAGTGCACATGTCATACATAGTTAAGAAAGAGTAATGCATTCTTTGGAATATATTTAGCTAAAAAAAATGTAGTCATGAATATTTGAAAGTATTACAAGAAAACAAGGGCAGTAGAAATTATCATGAATGTTAAAGCAGTCACCTCAGAATGAGGTAGGTCTCAGGTTATTAGTGGGCATAAAGCCTGCTCGGGATCAAAATTCTCTCTCTGAAGCAAAAAGAGCTAGTGAGAAAACAAATGAAAACAAAACTTCTCATTTTTCATAATCCCTTCCCTTGACTTATCAAATCTTGACTTATCAAGATACAAATGAGAGTGGCCGCAGCTACAGCTTCATTTCAAGAAGGCCACTTTTGGGTCACATAAGAAATGAGCATCATTGGCACCATAACTCTATTGCTTATTTCCTCAGAAGTAAGTCCCATTGGGTTAAGTGCGACATCTATCTTACTAGCTGTGTTGAGGACTACAGCCTTGGGATTTGCTGCATTAATTCTTTTTTTAAAAAAATATAGGAAATGCACATTCATTCAAAGGGCAGGATAATTTCCTAACAATGGTGTCATGGTATGTTCAGTATTAGGACTCAATCATACATACTAAAAGAACCTCAGTCATGTCAATTCTGCTGTTATTCAAATTGTTTTATACATTTCCATTCATAAGACTGTCAGTTTTAATAATAATAATAATAATAATAATAATAATAATTTATTGTCATTGTAAGTATATACACATACAACGAAATTCACAGACACCCAGAGACCAGACACATGCACACACATAAAATTCCCAAACACTCCCCACCCACTAAAAGTCCCCCACTAAAAATACAAACATCTACACCGCAGGCCAAGTTACACAGTCCAACTAATTATTCTGTGGCCTTGACAGGACTGGGCCACAGAGACAGATGTCCCTACACTCACTCCCCCCCCCACATGCCTACCTGCATGCACGGCCTGCCCATCTGCATGCACGGGTGCCCCCCGCATGTGTGAGTGTGCCCCACCCCTGTGATGCACCCATTCCCACACATGCGTGAGTGTGCACACTGCCTCCTCACACATGGACCCTACCCCCCCAACCAGACCGTGATTTGGAAAAGGTTGGGAACCACTGCTCTATAGGGTTTCTGATCTACACGCTCCCTATGGGAGACTTATAGATTTGTGTCCTTTACACATTTGACAAGGAATTTATTTATGGTCTCAGAAGATATTGTGCCTTGTTTATATTCAATTAATTTTTCATTCCTAGATACTCTTTAGTATTTTGTCTTAAAAGTGCAAAAATGAAAGGTTTATTTAGCAAGTAAGTAATTAAGTAAATAAGAGACAAACGTATAAAATGTACTTAGAATATACAGTGGTGCCTCGACTTACAAATGTCCCAACATACGACTATTTCGAGTTATGAACACAAAAAGGAAGGAAAAAGGCAGGAAATTCAAATTGCTAACTATTGATGGTGAAGAGGCTGCTTCTTTGTAGCTCTTTCACCCCAGCAGTTAGAGAGTGTGTGATCAGAGGAGGCTTCAGACTGCCTGGTAAGGTAATGTGCTGCTTTCCGCTTTTAAAAAACTGTTCTGGGTGGGTTTTGCAGCGTGGTTTTCAGCTGGGGGGTTATGTTTCTGTGCTGTGATAGGTCTTGGAGGGTTTGTTTGCTTTCTGGGTTTTTTTACCCCATTTCGAATGGGTCTTTGGGGGTTTGGTTGCTTTGGGGGTTCCCCCCCCATTTCCGATGGGTCTTGCATGCTTCCTTGCTTTATGCTTTATTTTCTTTGCATTAGCAAAGTGCTCTGCTTGATTTGCTTACTTTTTGCATTGCTTTATTTGCATTTCTGATGTGCTCTGCTTGCTTCGCTTGCTTTTTGCATTGCTTTCTGCAATGTGCAAGTCAGCTGTACAGGGGTGAGTGTGTGCGGGGGTGGGGGGAGGTCTGTCTCTGCGGCCCGGTTTGGCTCAGGCTATGGACCGGCACTGGGCTGCGGGGGTTGGGGACCTCTGACTTAGATCATACAATCTGTTAAAAAACAATATTGCAATACAAATAGTTAAAAACAAATCTAGCAAAGCACAAGCATAGTAAACAACACACATTGCATTAGGTATTTCTCACCCAATTTTTTAGCAGAGATTTCTCCCCTGTTTGCAAAAAGCAGGTGGCTGTGTTTCTTTGGGAGATGTTATCCTAAACATGATAGAAATCTCTTGTTTATATAATTTTGATGTTTTGAGTTAGTCAAAACATTGTAATATATATCTCTAGCTGTCTCAGGAACAAGCACCTGCTAGGGTATCTGCCAGCTAGGCTAGCTGAGCTATACAGTTGCCCCCACTTGGAGTACTTCATCAGCACCATACTTGGACAGTACAATACATTTTGAATGCCAGTTTCCTGCTTTTTACATTTTCTATGTTCCCCATTAAACCTCATTTATTTTTCCCCTGCCATATATTTTCCCTCAAATCTATAATTGACAGGACACACAGTTAACATTGATTCATTTGGCTAGCCAATCATGTTTTTTTCCACCTTGCTGGCATGGCCTTTAAAAAAATGATCCAGTCCATTATCTTCAATGCTTCAATCTTCATCATTTCAATGCTCGTAAACATTGCTGTTTATTTATTTACGTTGTGAAGGGGTCCAGTTCTGGGGCACCATGGCCACAGCATGGTTACCACATGGCCATTGCACTTGTACCTCTTTTTATTTATTTATTTTTTAAATGCTTAGTGATAAATCATTTACTATCTGTGGAAAGTTCTTGCAGTGGAAGCAACAATAATAACGTGAACTGCATTGCTCAGAAGAAGACTAGCCTTCCCCCTTGTGAGTTCAAGGATGGAAAGGGGAAAGAGGGCTAACAGGTGTGTGAAAGGGCCCAGTGGTATTTATACCATGTGATTCTACATACAAATATGCAGATATAAAAAAGAAGGAAAAAGAAACAATTCAAATGGTATTGTGCTTGGGCCGTTAGTGACAAACAGAAAATATTCTGCACTAAAATGTGAAATAACAGAGTTTGCCCAGAATCCTGTTGAGAAAACTCAAAATGGAAAATGTGTAAGCATTCTTTGCCCCAGCATATTCTCTTTCACATTCATAGTTTTTCGCTGTCTGTCTCATCATTTGTGTAATGAGGGACATACTAGTGGGGAAAATGGTACTACAGTGGGGTCTCGACTTACGAACTTAATCCGTATTGGAAGGCAGTTCTCAGGTCGAAAAGTTCTTAAGTCAAATCTGCATTTCACATAGGAATGCATTGAAAACAATTTAATCCATATCTGCTCTTTTTGTCCATAGAAACTAATGGGAATCTGCTATTCCGCCTTCTGCCACTAGAGGGGGATATATTTTTTTCTTTTTTCCTTTTAACCTAAGATGACTTAGCTTTAAAAAAAGGGAAAAAAAGAGTTCGTAACTCAAATCTAAGTTCGTAAGTCGAGTCCATATATTCCTATGAGAGCGGTTTGTAAGTTGAAATGTTCGTATGTCGAGCCGTTCGCAGGTCGAGACCCCACTGTATGTCTGCTCTTATCCAAGTAGGGAGGATTCTGACCTATGTTATGAATCCCCCGCATGGGGGCTGAATTTTGAACATATTTTGTGGTGTTGTTGGTTACTGTACAATTAGGGCTCCTTTTTCTAAATAGCCACAGCCAAAAAAAGGAACTGCAGAATTACTCTCCCTGCCATCTGAAAGAGTGATACTTTTTGTGGCAACCTCTGGAAGCTTGAAATGATAGAAAAAGAACAGTTATGGAAGTTCTGAGCTGTAGTGAATATTTAAGGGTGCTGAATATATTTCCCAGTAAAGAGTTGTTACATAAAACAAACTTCAGTAGAGCTGGGAACATATGCTATGATATATTTATCATGTCAGTTAAATGGATCCTGATTGTTATTGACCAATAATCTGCTCGAGATAAATAAATACAAACTGGTGTCTATACCATATAAAAGATTTTTTCTGGGTCCAATAATAGAAACAAATTCTGTTTCATTTTCATTATGCTGTTTTTTGTTTTTGGAAAACCATTGGCAACGTTCTTGTTTTCTTCACTGTATTGTGCTTTGTGGTATTGCAGGAATGTAAGAAATATTCCCAAAATTGCTTATTGCTGAATCTCGCCTAGGTGAGAATCATAGCTGAGGAATTCTCAGCCCCTTCATATTCCTTGATGCTGGCACAAAGCAAGAAATCTGCCCACTCCCCAACATTATCTTCTGATACTTGGTAGATATGTAAATTCTGGCTATGTTCGCTGTGCTGTGCTTATGCACGAGAGCAAGAACCCAGAAAAATCTTCTCTTTGCCTGCCAGAAGTCAAAATATTTCCTACTGGCCTTGACTAGGGTTTACTATTTTTGAAAAACTTTTTTGTGCAAATAACACAAATAGCACAGATTGCATAAAAATGTGACAGCTGCTACTTTCTTGCATTGTTTTTTAAACACTGGAAGCATCTGATGGGTTATTTGCACCTTTTTCATCAATCAGATAGTTCTTCTGTGTTTGCAGCTTTTGTGTGTGTACTACTTCATGTAATGAACAGAGTACACTGCCATTCTAGGTAGCCCATTCCACTGTTGAACAATTCTTATCATCAGGAAGTTCCTCCTAATATTTAATTGAAATCTCCTTTCCTGAAATTTGAAACCAGTGTCCTGGGCCTTATCTTCTGGAGGCACAGAAGACAAGTGTGTTCCATTCCCACATACAAAATGTCCCTGTATAAATATTCCTATGCCTTTGTGTTACAAGCTTCAAAGCCAAAACTGGCTCATTTTTCTGCCTGAGATGAAAGCTCTCTCTCTCTCTCTCTCTCTCTCTCTCTCTCTCTCACCATACATAAAGCTTGATTGGATTAATAAAAATCTTTCTTTAGAATTTGCATAATTTTTCTCTTGCCACAACTGGAGGTAGGAGACAGAAGGCAAGCCACATGGCACCGAATTCTGTCCTCTAATATATTGCTACTTCCTTCTGGGTTCAGCTGTCTTAGCCAATTGCCTCTCTCTACCCAATAGAAGAGCCAGCCTTGTCATAGGTCACATGAGATGAGACTAATGGGGGGGATATCAATTTTGTTGGATAGTCTTGATGAAAATACCATCTCTCAACACTCACTGCAGGAAGAAAGGCACATCTTTAGAAAAATCTGTACAAATTCTGAGGGGCATTTCCAGGAGATTAAGCAGCAAACACATATTAAATATTTGTAGCTAATATAACACACCACTGAAAAACTTAGGTATAAATATATTTTAATCAATATGGAAATATATCTGTATCATATAAAATGTATACATAAATGCACACATTAGGAAAATAGTGTTTTAAAATGGCATCCAAATTCCCATGTATTGGGGAAAAACATACAAATGAAGCCATGCAAGTCCGGTATTTTTCCATGTATAAAATGACACTTTTTCCTAAAATAATTAGAGGGGAAACTGAGGGTCGTTTTATACATGGAAGTAATGATGGGAGATGGATCTCCCTCCACGTTTTGCAAAGAAAGTGTAGGGGGGAAAGTGAGCAAGGGGGCACTTACTCTTATCAGTAAGAGCACTCCACGCGAACTCTGCAGCCTCTTTTGGCTTGAGGGCTGTAGGCGAGCAGGTTGGCTGGGACAAGTGGTCATTTAAGGCAGAAAGGAGGCAGCCAGGAAACTTGATGGTCCCTTCCCTGCGGACAAGCGCCTGGCAAATTGCGTTCTCTCTGCGGCCTTTGGAAGAGACAGCAGGCTTTCCTCCATGAACTTGGCAACCCGTAATCAGAGCAAGTTGCTGGCAGCGGCGTTAGCTGGATTGGCTGTTTGTTTGAAGGACTCACCAGTATTCATTGCTAGCCTGTCCTTGCTTCGGCTGAGGAAAAACAAAGGGGGGTGCGCTCTTGTTTGCGGCGGGTGGGAAGGGGAGATTCTGAGGCATGCCATGCTGCCAATGACATCCGGAGTAGATCCCTCGCTAGCCGACGCAACGGAGGTGGGTTTGTCTCCCCTTTCGGCTTTTCCCTCTCCAGGCGTGAGAAGCCCTGCTGGGCACTTGTCCGCAGGGGAGGGACCATCAAGTTTCTTGGCTGCCTCCTTTCTGAGTTAAACAACCACTTGTCCCTGCCAAGCTGGGTTGGGGGGCCTGCCTACAGCCCTCAAGCCAAAAAAGGCTGCAGAGTTAGCATGGCGTGCTCTTACTGGGAAGCGATGCTCCAGGCACCGCCTTGCTGGTTTTCCCCCTACACTTTCTTGCAATGAAAGAAATTTTGGGTTTAAAAAGCGGGGGTGGTTTATACATAGGGGCGTCCTATACATGATAAAATACGGTGATTTAATGCAAAATAAGGACAGGGGAAAAATCATATATCCAGAATTTGGAATAATGCAATGGAACTGAGACAGAGAGTTTTTCTCAGATCCCAGGAGGGGTCTTGTGTGGTGTAATGTCCAAAACTGGCATGCATCTCCAAAACGTTAATGCAGAAATAGAAGAACAATGTGCATGTGGGAAATGCTGTATTCAGCAGTATCTTCATGAAACAAACCAAAAAAATTGGGATCGATCTCAAGGAGTTTTAGTACTATATAGGTCAAGATATTTCAAAATAGACCAGTTCTGTGGCTTGCAGGAATAAAATGTTTTGCTTAAGATAAGCATCTCAACTTTATTCAGGACCCAGTATTTTGGGCCTGTTACTATAAATTATGCTAGAACTTGAATCATAATGAATGAATGTTAATGAATCATATGCCTTATGGTAATGACTCTGGGATGTGATTCATTTTTTTAATGGAATAATTCTGAAGACATGGCCACATCGAAGCTCTTTTCTTTGAGTTTTATTTAAGAGGCTATTGTCAGTTTGTACAAAGATTGTCAATCATTTTTTCTGAGTAAGATGTAAAGTGCAGTATGCATACGGCAGATAATTGAAACCAGATATACATACATGCTCTCTATATTTCTAATATTCTCTTTTATCCCTCTGATAATTCTTAAATCAAGGAACTAAGCTATATTCTAATTATTCTCTTGTTATCTTCTATCGTGTTCCCATCTTCTTGTGGCTGTAAAATCGCAGCTGAAAAATGATATGAAACTTTCAATTACCTGTGTGAAGTTTTATCAACTTTTCAGGGCATCAATTAGCTGAACAGAGAGTTTCTAAACTCCAGCAGGACATTTCCCTCTACTTAAAATATGTGTGATATTGGGCTATTACACAGCTCAAGTGGAACTGGCAAGGAAAATAGTGCACGTGTCGCTTTGCACATGGCACAAAAGTTTTACACAGTGGGTCAGACAGCTAGCCAGGCATAATGTAGCCTTGTATACAGTGTGCACACAGAGGCCGTGGGGTAGGAAAGCTCAGTAACAGTCTGGGAAGGACAGAGTAATGTACTGGCCATAAGAAATTCTCTTGCACCTTTCTGGCATGATACTAAGAATGGGCCAGATGAACAAGATTTGCAGTTCTCAAAATGTGCAGACATTTCTTTTTCATTTTCTCTGTGTATCTGATGCTAATCTTCTTCCCTTCTTTATTCATGAATGATTTTTCTTTATTTTGCACTGGAGAATAAAATCCCCCTTTCCCAACCAACCAAACAACCTTCCCGCATGCCAAGAGATGTGATATCCATGTGCATTTATTTACACAGTGTCACTACAGGGAATCCCAGAACTCACAGGACATGTCTACTGGTGGTTTATCTCATGTTTCTCAAGTAAGGAAGCAAAACAAGGAGAAAAGCCTTTGCATAGTG
This sequence comes from Pogona vitticeps, assembly GCF_051106095.1. NCBI lineage: Eukaryota > Metazoa > Chordata > Lepidosauria > Squamata > Agamidae > Pogona > Pogona vitticeps. The sequence continues at coordinate 188,873,501 of NC_135783.1, forward strand.
ACTGTTATAGGAAGAGTATAAAGCAGAGCAGTCTGCTGGTGAGCCCTGTTTACATCATCATGGAATCCTATCCAGAGGGGATTGCAAATGTCTTGATTATGATCTTATTGTGCCTCTCTGAATTCCATGTGTTTTTCCACCTGTCCTTGTTTTGTATCAAGTGGTGAGACTTTCTATGCCTTTTGTTTTCCTCATTCTTTTCTGATATGAGCACCTTGCGACACCCCCCCCAATGCAAATCCAAATATCTGCCACCCCATCCCGCTATCTGATCTATAAAACGAGGCAGCTGGGGGGAGATGGTTTATATCTATGTGAACCTATACCCACCTCCCAATTCCCACTCACACCTGACAGGTGACCAGTTAATCCCACACTACAGATGAAGGGAGGAAGAGAGCATGGATCTTACGACAGAAACAGACTTCCTCTACCAAATTTTTAGAGAAGAGCTACCTTGCCATCAGCCGACCTTGTAGGTAGAGGTAGAAAAACAGAGTTTCTAGGGTTTAAATGAAAATTGCCTTTCTCTTCCTCCTCAGGTATAAAACACAGAAGAAACACACCTCACCTCAAGAGACAGCACATTTATGAGGCTCATGAGGCATTTTGGAAAAATGAAGCATGCACCCAAGAATGGGTGTGTTTTATAAATGTCAGTGGTCAAAAATGCAAACAATTGACAAAAATGTGCACAAATACGCTGTATATACTATATGCTATATATAGATTTCCAGATTAGGATGAAAATGCCTAAAAAATTATGAACTCATTGTCACAAATTGCACAATTTAATATGGAACAAGGACAGGGACAAAATGTAGTTTTGAGGGGGGGGGGAAAAGCCATGCGATCAAACCTGAGAGTTGTGTAAATGCAAATAAACTATGTTGATACAAACTGAATCGAGATCTTTGTGCATTTCCAGGAGGCCACAGAGCAGAGCAAAAAGCCACACCACCTATGGGATGGAAACGCCCCCACGATCCCTTTTGTTAAATTTCACATTCACACATCAAGTGGAGAAAGATGAAGATAAAGTCAGGAAGGCAAGGGGAAGGCATCCCTTAGCATGGAAACAAACCGGCCTCACCTTTCCTGCTGAGAAGTCATTGACTAAATTGTCAAAGTCTTGTGGCTGCAGCACCATTCATTTCAGATCCAGGAAACAGGAATGGCAGGGGGTGAGAAAGAAAGGACAGAGGCACTGTTGAGAAAAACAGGCTCCCTGCGTGGCGCTTCAAAGGGGAAATCAAAGCCAACTGTGCCCACTGTCCTTTTAAAGTCCCTCCCCCAATCTCGTTGGAGTAGCTGCTTTAGGAGGTGGGTGAGAACTTTCCCCTGGTGGCTAGAAAGAAGTGGGAAAATAAAAATAAAACAGGCTGACCATCAGCACAGACTGCCAATAGCACCCTTCTGCTTCGCTTTACCATTCAGTCCACTATCTGGTTGTGCTGTTCTTATTTCCCCATTTGCAGGACTGGATACTTTATAGAGAACCAGAAACACACACACTGTCATGGATCAGACTGAAGGGTCCCCTAAAGAGCTCAGATTGGCTCGGTTCTGATGTGTCCCCTTTTTCTGGACCCATAGAAGTTGGGTTGGGGGGCTTCAACATACCCCTAAGGATTGCCCTAAGCTTCCTTTCCATCTTGCTCCTCCAACCTTTGAAATTTGAGAGAGAAATCCTTATTCTCATGCCAAATCCTGTATGTTCTACCATGAAAAAACAGCACATACCTTTGCTGCTCAAGTAATAACGTCTCCTCAACATTTTTCCTTTTTTTAAAGTTCAAAAATACTCATTTGAAATCCAGCAGTCATAATAAGGCCCACACAGTGGCTCCCAACCTTTCATTAGAACGTTCTCTCTTCCCCTCCCCTCCTTCTACAAGGAGAAATAAATTAAAATTCATTAGAAGTCAGTCAGCCATGATTCAAGGCTGGATTTGTCTTTATCATTCATTGACAGAAATAACATAATTAAAATATCTCCACAGCTTTCCGTAGATCCTGCCAGTTCCTCTTTGCACCAACGGGTTGCTGAAGAAAGACAACAGACATTCCAATTTCAGGAAGTAGCTCATTTCTCAAGATAAGCAGTACATGAGAGGCGTTCCTGAACTCATATCCTTTTGAAACTTATTTCTTAATCCTATCCCTTTCAGAATGCCCAACGAGTACAGTAAGGCTAACTCTTAGGTGAAGTGTTAATGAATTGCCATTCTTTAGTACTGCGCTCTCTAATGCCATTTATTAGTACCTTACTCTCAAGTATAGGGTTCCATCATTAATGACATTAACTTTATAAAAGGTGTCATTTAAACAAATATGTGATAATGTGGAACAGAAGAAACCCATTCATTGTGCCTTTGTTAGAATTGTCCCTTAAACCTGGCCATAAATAAAACTGAAAGAAAATATGTGGGTGATTTTAATGAGGCCAAATATGTAGTGAAATGCATGCTGCCCAACTGAAAAACAATGGTCCTCCAATTTATGAATCATAACTCAGTGAAGGAACACCAACCTTGCATTTTAATTTTTGGCATTTTTGAGGCAGGCTGGGAAAGATATCTGAATAAGACTATGGAGTCCACTGGTCCTCGTAGACAACAGCCCTACTTAAGCATCCAGAAAATGGGTCAGTTTGAAAGTATGAGGAGGGAGAAAGTTCTGACCCAATTCTCTTACCGGTTGCTGCCTCCTCAAGAAAATGGACAGCCTGAAGAGGTGATGGTTTGCTATGTAGTCGTCCCTCCACACAATAATAAAGGCTGATTCTTCAGAACCATGATCATGTAAGAACCCTTCATGTGTAATAGGTTTCCTCTTCAGACACTCTCCATCCACTGGAGGTAGGGGCACAGGGTGGGTTTATGCCTAAATAGGGCTAATATTTATCAAAAGCTGTGGCTCCCAACCTTCGTTCCCCAGATCTTCTTGGGCAAAAACTCCCAGAAGTCTTCCCACTAGCTGTGCTGGTCAGGATTTCTGGGAGTTGTGGTCCATAAACATCTGGGGGCCCAAGGCTGGGAACCACTGGTCTAGAGGATGTTCTACCTTGGTGCAGAGAAGCCTCCTCTGAACATACTTCTTCACCCACCCACATCACAGTCCCTGGGTAGAACAAATTCCTCAGCTTTTGCAGCTTCTCTGGAGCCTTAAATTCTGAATCCAGCTTTTCTGATATGACATGAAACTGGAGATGAGGGTATTTGTATATGAATATCCCCACACAGGTGGACATAATGAGGGCCCAGCCCCCTGGGGCCGGACCATCTACTCTACCTTCCGCTGTTGCCATGGGCTCCACACTTCCTCCCTATCACTCTGGAGCTTGTGGTCTGCAAACCACTCCTGGCAGGAGGAGGGCGGATGAGCCTCGCTGCAAGGTTGAAGAGTGGCTTGCAGACCATGAGCTCCAGAGTGATAGTATAGGAAGCTCCAGAGTGATACGAATATGCCCATCTTTACATGAAAGAGCAGAAAGCCCTTTTAGAGCAGGTCATGAATTTAGCGGTGCTCTATGCCCACGTTTTTGCTCTTTGGGATCAGGATAGGAAGAAGGTTCTAGGTATGGAGTTTGCCTTCATAAGTTAGTGTGAAGAGTGTGACTTCCAGTGGTTAGTTCTGCTTTTTGTGGGATTGAGGCAATACAAATATGTGCCTTCCCAACATTCACATATATTCTTTTACTGCAAATTTTTCATAGTGTGTGGGGAGAAGACTCTGTATTAGAGAGATAAGATAGAGTGGAATGTTTAATGCTGAACTCTAATGATCAATTCCCACAGAAAAAGTAGGAATGCACTGTTAGTTACTCATATAATAAAATAAATTTTGGAGTTAAGCTACATTCAGGTTTGCTTTTTTTTTTTTTTTTTTTGGTTCTGATTTGGAGATGGATATATCATTGTGCTTGTTCAGGGCACTTCCTATCCTTCAAAAGGTATGATGACAAGGCCACCAATCGTTATTAAGCAAGGAGTCAGCCATTTCTTCTTTTCTAATTAAAAACAATAATTACTTTTTTTATTAACTCAGAATTAACAATAATATAGATTTCTTATCTGTTTGTTGCATTCCCCAGTATAACATCAGACCGTGACAAATTTAACTTTCACAAATACAGATATTTTTAGTCATTAAGATAAGAGCAGAAGGTACTAAAAGCCAATTTATGCTTAACAATCTATGCAGATTTACATATATTTGACAGCTTCTTTGGAAGAAACACAAACATGCTATAAACAGTTCCCATAAAGTCTGCAGCAAAGGAGGGTTATGGTTTTTAAAGAATCCTTCTCATTATAAAGGAAAATCTTCATCAACAGAAACTTTGTGTCAAGTTTGTCACAATCAATGAGTCTTTCCCTGCCCCAAATCTGTGAGTGTTCTTCTATTTCGAATGATGCTGCCCATCCAATCAAACACTATGAACAGACAAATAAAAACAGCATAGCTTCTGTCTGGAATCCCCACTCCCTGTGATATGTTTATCCAGCTATTCACACATTCTGAATTTGGAACTCTCAATATTCAGAATGTGTGAATAGGGGGACGGAGCGAGAAATGTCAGAGAAGAAAATTGGAGGCTCCAAAATGCAAGTCAGGTGCCTGCTGAAGGGGGCAGCATGCTGAACCATGGAACAGTTGCACAACTGTTGGCCAAACCAGCAGGAACCAGGAACCACTGATAGTTCATGAACATCTCCAGGCAACAGGTATCTTGTTGTTCAAAATGTGATAATCAGAAGCCACTAATAAAGTGTGCATGAGGAAGGTCTGGTGAGTCTGTTTTTAGTCTATGGTCATTCAAACCAGTTTCTCAAAGAACTGGGAGGTGGTTTTGAATAGAACCGAATGTCATTGTTTACAAGATATTACAAAATGTTTATCAAAATAGCTATGATGATGTCCAACTTCTGGTTGGAAATGAAGAAGGAGAAGAAAAAGAAACACAGCTTGCTTCTTGATGTGTATTTCTAAACATCTTTTGTCATAGAATATATAGCTGAAATTCATTATGAGTCATATTGTCACTCACTCACACACGCACGCACACAGATACAATATTTGAAGAAATGCTACATCCAAAGGACAATTCTTTTCTAACTTGCCTATTGATCAAGAAGGTGTGGAACAAATTCCTCAAGTATCCTAATCTCACATGGCAGGAATGTGAAGAGCTAATGCAGGAAGGGATATGAATGAAGCATATTGTTTAAATTAAGCCAGCAAGAAGGGGGGAGGAGGAAGACATGTTAATGAAGTGCCTCATCCCAGCCTGGGGGAAATGTTCAGGCACAAGTCTGTTCATGTGTAGTAGCTTCTCCTGAAAGTATTAGAGATATTCTGCTAGAGCAGATGCACCTCAACGTTCACTTCCAATAAAATATGGCAGGGACTCCGGGGGCAATATAAATCTGGTGGTTGCCAAGCTGTTAATGGAATCAACTGAGAATTATTCTCCTCCAGTTCTGATGCTGATGAGGTCTAGCAGTATTTAGCCTTCATTTATTTATCTATTCGACTTCTATACTGCCCATCTCTGGCTACGAAGGCCACTCTAGGTGGTTCAGAACACGATAAAACAGACCACACTCTAAAAAACATGAAAAGAATTATACTTTAGTAGGCATCCTTCAGTCTCGAAAGACTATGGTATCGTGCTCTGTATGGAGGACTTGGAACAGCGTCTAGTGTGGCTGAGGAGGCCAATTCGAGAGTGACAATCCCTTCCACACTGGAGACAAATCCAATCTGTCCCCTGTCCAGCTCCCTGGTTTTGCTTCCTTTGTGACTTCCTCTTTGCCTCAGCCTGCTGGGCAAGGGTCTCTTCAAATTGGGAGAGGCCGTGATGTACTGCCTGCCTCCAGGCTGAACGATCAGATGTCAGAGTTTCCCATCTGTTGAGGTCTATTCCTAAGGCCTTCAGATCCCGCTTGCAGATGTCCTTGTATCGCAGCTGTGGTCTCCCTCTGGGGCGATTTCCCTGCACTAATTCTCCATATAGGAGATCCTTTGGAATCCGACCATCAGCCATTCTCACAACGTGCCCAAGCCAGCGTAGACGTCGCTGTTTCAGTAATGTATGCATGCTGAAAATTCCAGCTCGTTCTAGGACTACTCTATTTGGAACTCTGTCCTGCCAGGTGATACCAAAAATCCGTCGTAGGCAACGCATATGGAAGGTGTTCAGCTTCCTCTCCTGCCGGGCACAAAGGGTCCAGGACTCGCTGCAGTACAGGAGTGTGCTCAGGACACAGGCTCTATAGACCTGGATCTTGGTATGTGTTGTCAGTTTCTTATTGAGCCATACTCTCTTTGTGAGTCTAGAGAACATGGTGGCTGCTTTCCCAATGCGTTTATCCAGCTCGACATCTAGAGAGAGGGTGTCAGAGATGGTTGAGCCAAGGTACACAAAGTCATGAACAACCTCCAATTCTTGTGTGGAGATGGTAATAGAGGGAGGCGAGTCCACACCCTGGCCCATGACTTGTGTTTTCTTCAGGCTGATTGTTAGTCCAAAGTCTTGGCAGGCCTTGCTGAAACGGTTCATGAGTTGTTGGAGGTCTTCAGCAGAGTGGGCAACAATGGCTGCATCGTCTGCAAAGAGGAAGTCCCTCATGCATTTCAGTTGGACTTTGGTCTTCGCTCTCAATCTAGAGAGATTAAAGAGCTTTCCATCTGATCTAGTCCGGAGATAGACACCTTCTGTTGCAGTTCCAAAGGCATGCTTCAGCATGACAGCAAAAAAGATCCCAAAAAGTGTTGGTGCGAGGACACAGCCCTGTTTCACTCCGCTTCGGATGTCAAAGGGATCTGATGTTGAGCCGTCAAAAACTACAGTGCCTTTCATTCCATCGTGGAAGGACCTGATGATGTTAAGGAGACGAGGTGGACATCCAATCTTGGGAAGTATTTTGAAAAGGCCATCCCTGCTAACCAAGTCAAATGCTTTTGTAAGGTCTATGAAGGCCACTAAGAGTGGCTGTTGTTGTTCCCTGCATTTCTCCTGCAACTGTCGGAGGGAGAATACCATGTCAGTGGTGGATCTATTTGCTCGAAATCCACACTGTGATTCCGGATAGACTCTGTCTGCAAGCACCTGGAGCCTCTTCAGCACAACACGGGCAAGCAGCTTCCCTACAACGCTAAGAAGAGAGATACCACGGTAGTTATTGCAGTCACCCCTGTCACCTTTGTTCTTGTACAACGTGACAATGTTTGCGTCCTTCATGTCCTGTGGTACTCCACCTTCCCTCCAGCAGAGACAAAAGATTTCATACAGTTCGGTGATGATGATCTCCTTACCGCATTTCAGCACTTCAACAGGGATGTTGTCCCTTCCAGGTGCCTTGCCAGAGGTGAGGGAATCCAAGGCCGCATTTATTTCTGCTAGGGTTGGTTCGCTGTCCAGCTCTTCCAAGACAGGCAGGCACTCAATGTTATTTAATGCTTCTTCGGTTACTACATTCTTTCTGGAATATAGCTCGGAGTAGTGCTGCACCCAGCGTTCCATCTGCTGTGCTCGGTCCTGGATGATCACACCTGTAGTAGACTTTAAGGGAGCAGATTTCTTCTGTAATGGACCTAAGGCCTGCTTGATACCATCATACATTCCTTTGATGTTACCTGTGTCCGCTGCTATCTGTATCTGAGAGCAAAGCTGAAGCCAATAGTCATTGGAGCATCTCCTGGCAGCCTGTTGGACTTGGCTACGAGCGGCTCGAAGAGCTTGCAGGTTGTACTCGCTAGGACAGGCTTTGTATGCTGCTAGAGCTCTTCTCTTATCCTCAATGGCTGGCATTAACTCCTCCGAATGGGCTTCGAACCAGTCAGCCATCTTTCTGGTCTTCTTGCCGAAGGTGGACAAGGCGGTGTTGTAGACAGTGTTCTTGAAGTATTCCCATCGTTCAGGTGCATTTACATTAGCTGGACCTGGAAGGGTTTCCTCGAGTGCTTGGGCAAATTCCTTCACTTTTCTTTGATCGCGAGTCTTGTTGATGTCAATACGTGGTCTTCCTTCCTTTTTCATGTGATACAATTTCTTTGTTCGCAGTTTTACTCTACTACATACCAGGGAGTGATCAGTATCGCAATCAGCACTCTGGTAGCTGCGTGTGATCGTAACACTAGGAAGGCTAGAACGTCTAGTGAGGATCAAATCGAGCTGATGCCAATGCTTGGATCTTGGATGTCTCCAGGAAACTCTGTGTTGCAGCTTCGTATTAAAGAATGTGTTGCTGACACAGAGACCATAGTAACAGCAAAACTCCAGTAAGCGTTGGCCATTTTCGTTCATCTTTCCAATGCCAAAACGGCCTAGACAGGTGGGCCAAGAATTGTGATCAGCACCAACTCTAGCATTAAAGTCTCCAAGAATGAACAGTGACTCTCTTTCAGGGACTTTTTTGATAGTAGCTGCCAGATCGTCGTAGAATTTGTCTTTCACTTCTGGAGTGGATGACAGTGTTGGTGCATATGCACTAATGAGGGTTACTGGTCCTGCTGATGAGTGGAGCTGCAGAGACAGGATTCTTTCACTCCCTACAGTGGGTGGAACAATGCATCTCAGGAGAGTGTTTCTGACTGCAAAGCCAACACCATATTCCCTGGTCTCATTCGATGGTTTTCCCTGCCAGAAGAATGAGAAGTTTTTTTCTTTGACAGATCCCGAGTCTGGCAGTCTTGTCTCTTGCAGGGCAACAATGTCCATCTGCAGTCTACTCAGTTCCATGTCAATGACAGCTGTCTTGCGCACATCGTCTATTTCTTGCAGGTCGTTAGGAAAGCCGTAGTCAGGAAAGCCAGGGGTCATTGTCCGTACATTCCAGGTGCCCAGCTTTAGGGCAGAAGTTTTCTTATGATTGTTGCATGGTGCACGGTTGTCGATCTGCTTGTCGGGTTTCACCCTAAACCCCACGCACCCCGTGAGGTTAACAGACCGTGGCGAGGTAGCACCTTACTGGCTGGGGGCTGCCCAGCTTAAGGCGGGCGGTATCTACCTAGTGAGGTGCAATGACCTCTCCCACCGTCAGAAGTAGCCCCTGGCGTCCTGCTCTACGCCAATTCAGCAGAGACTTATAACCGGTAACTGCTACTTCCCGTGTTGTTTCGACGCTGTATGCGAAGCTGGAGTGTCCTCTCCAGAGCACGAAGCCTGGGTAAAATAGTATGGAGGATAGGCTGTTACCCAAGCAGCAAATCCCCCCTCTCCACATCGCTGAAATGGTCCAGTGGAAAGGCAAGAGCCAATACAACTGGTTCCAGCAACGTCGCAGGAGTTGGCAGAGTGAAAGAAAGTGCCTCCGGGACTCCGGCTCCGGATTTTGCCACGAGGTTATCTCCTGAAGCCCTTTCCATAAGTGGATATAGCCACAAGGCAGTGGAGGTTAAAATTTAGAGTTTTCCTTCTCCTAGATGGGCTGCCTTCCAGGGCTGACGAGTCCCACCTACCCGGCCTGCTCTCTTTTACCAAATTAAGTAAGAGATAGGATTAGGGAATTTCATGTGACACACTCTCCTCCTCATTCTCTTTTTAAAGCTGAAATTCTGCCCTCCTTCAGGACATCCATATTCAGCATATTGGGGTTGGAGATAGACTTAGAGTATTTCGCGCGCTGTTAGGCGCGCGGTCCAGTAAAATCAGGATTCAAACTACTAGGCCCTCCCACTAGACCATGTGATGAGCCAGAACAAAGAGACAGGAAAAAACAGACTTCTCCACAAAAAGCCTACCTTTCGCCTCCTTCCCAGCCAAAACCCTTAAGGAAAATGGACACAGGCTCCAGTAAAATCAGGATTCAAACTACTAGGCCCTCCCACTAGACCATGTGATGAGCCAGAACAAAGAGACAGGAAAAAACAGACTTCTCCACAAAAAGCCTACCTTTCGCCTCCTTCCCAGCCAAAACCCTTAAGGAAAATGGACACAGGCTCCAGTAAAATCAGGATTCAAACTACTAGGCCCTCCCACTAGACCATGTGATGAGCCAGAACAAAGAGACAGGAAAAAACAGACTTCTCCACAAAAAGCCTACCTTTCGCCTCCTTCCCAGCCAAAACCCTTAAGGAAAATGGACACAGGCTCCAGTAAAATCAGGATTCAAACTACTAGGCCCTCCCACTAGACCATGTGATGAGCCAGAACAAAGAGACAGGAAAAAACAGACTTCTCCACAAAAAGCCTACCTTTCGCCTCCTTCCCAGCCAAAACCCTTAAGGAAAATGGACACAGGCTCCAGTAAAATCAGGATTCAAACTACTAGGCCCTCCCACTAGACCATGTGATGAGCCAGAACAAAGAGACAGGAAAAAACAGACTTCTCCACAAAAAGCCTACCTTTCGCCTCCTTCCCAGCCAAAACCCTTAAGGAAAATGGACACAGGCTCCAGTAAAATCAGGATTCAAACTACTAGGCCCTCCCACTAGACCATGTGATGAGCCAGAACAAAGAGACAGGAAAAAACAGACTTCTCCACAAAAAGCCTACCTTTCGCCTCCTTCCCAGCCAAAACCCTTAAGGAAAATGGACACAGGCTCCAGTAAAATCAGGATTCAAACTACTAGGCCCTCCCACTAGACCATGTGATGAGCCAGAACAAAGAGACAGGAAAAAACAGACTTCTCCACAAAAAGCCTACCTTTCGCCTCCTTCCCAGCCAAAACCCTTAAGGAAAATGGACACAGGCTCCAGTAAAATCAGGATTCAAACTACTAGGCCCTCCCACTAGACCATGTGATGAGCCAGAACAAAGAGACAGGAAAAAAACAGACTTCTCCACAAAAAGCCTACCTTTCGCCTCCTTCCCAGCCAAAACCCTTAAGGAAAATGGACACAGGCTCCAGTAAAATCAGGATTCAAACTACTAGGCCCTCCCACTAGACCATGTGATGAGCCAGAACAAAGAGACAGGAAAAAACAGACTTCTCCACAAAAAGCCTACCTTTCGCCTCCTTCCCAGCCAAAACCCTTAAGGAAAATGGACACAGGCTCCAGTAAAATCAGGATTCAAACTACTAGGCCCTCCCACTAGACCATGTGATGAGCCAGAACAAAGAGACAGGAAAAAACAGACTTCTCCACAAAAAGCCTACCTTTCGCCTCCTTCCCAGCCAAAACCCTTAAGGAAAATGGACACAGGCTCCAGTAAAATCAGGATTCAAACTACTAGGCCCTCCCACTAGACCATGTGATGAGCCAGAACAAAGAGACAAAAGAATTATACAAAACCACAAATTAAACATACCAGTCCACCTACACCAAAAGATGACATCCAAATGGCTAAAACTAATTTTAAAAGGCAAGTATTGACCATTCAGTCCAAAGCAGAACTCAGTGGACTAAATTTCAATTCCTAACAAGTAAAATGGGAATAATTACCTGCCACAGTTGCAAGCTAAGAAGTGAATTAATGTTGCTTCTCCGATTTCTATTCAGATACTTGTTGGGCCAGCAGGAATCTTCACCTACTGGATCACTGTGTCTTCTCCCTTCCACAGTAAATAATATTAGGATGGGATCTCCTTCCCTATTTTTTTCTGGGTCAGATTATCAGAGGAAGCTAGTGTTCGGGCAGCCAAACTTCTACTTATAAGTTGTGTCAGCAGCACCATTGTCTGGGTTATGGATGAATGGGAAGAGCTAATACTTTGCTTTGCCATTGACATATGGAGACCCTGATGGTCTGTTGTGAGTCTTAGTCACATGCTACTATGTTAATTGTAAAAAATTAACAATGAAGCTAGTTTTGTTTGAGATTGAGTGAATGGATAGCATTGTTGTAACTTTGGGAGCAAAACGGAAGCATTTCTTCTACACCTAGATTTCTCCTATTCTACAAAAGTTGAACACCTGTCCAGATCTACTAAGGACTCTGATTGAATAAGGAACACTTTGCTGGTTGTAAAGAGTGAGACGTAACAATTTTAGGTTAGCATCCCCTGCTCCATGCAGGAATAGCAAAACAAGGCTAACTTTACAGAGAATGTACAGTGTGACCCCTGTATCCACAGGTTTTGGTTCCAAGCCCTCTGAAAAATGTGGATTATAGCAAAGGTCATTAGAATAGTGAATGCTGTGCATAGCATTCTCTCTCTCTCTCTCTCTCTCTCTCTCTCTCTCGTGACCAGTTCTGATAACTTAATAGTTAAAAATACGTTTGGGGATTTTTCTCCTAATTTGTTTAATATTTTCAGACTACCAATAAGTGAATCAGTGGATACTGATCCTGCAGATAAAGGAGTCCTATTGTGTATTGTGGGGAGAGCACAATCCGGTGTCACCATTGCATTCCCCTTCTCCACATGCATCTAGTATGATCAGATTAAATATTTGAGTGAACTAATTTGATATTATCCCAACGTAGCTGGCAAATGTGGAGTTGCTGTTGGACTCAGATTCCCATCACTCCTCACAATTTAATATGCTAGCTGGGACTGCTGGGCGTTGTGGTCCTGCATCATTTGAAAGGCTACATTTCCTCCTCCTCGATATGTGCTATATTTAGAGGAATTTCTATGAAACCCACCACTGTCATAGTTTGAATTTAAAGCTCCCTTTCAAGGGTCCATGACATTTATCCCATGGGCAGCAATAACAGGGATAATGTTCAGCTGTTTACATCACATCAGTGCAGGAAGGATATATACTCCAGCATCCTCCTGAGATGCCTTGTGCCTATCTGTCTGTTTCACCCTTTGCCTTATAAGAGACTTAATTTGGTGTGTAATTTTCAGATTTGTTTCACATTCATATTATTTAAGGGCCATGCACCCACTTGATCCGTCCTTTATTACTTCCTTCCCTTCCTCCCCCCCCTCCCCTTCTACTCTGAAGGCTCATGCTTGGTGCCTGACATATGAGTAATGAAATGTGTTAAAATTCATAAGCAGGTTCATACATATAAAGTGAACACTTTCGGTTGCATTAAATGACAATCCATAGGGGGATGGAGATAGCACTTTTTCCTGACTCTTCCTTCTCCTCCGCTCTTCCCAGCACAAAGAGTACACGGAGCTGTCACTCTTGACATTAGACGTTCCGTCACTTCTGTTACTTCCACTCCACAAAATCTGGCAAATGCTCTTGTCCTCTCCCTTCATCTCTTCCAGTACAGCTTGACAGAAAATTAGCTGAGGTCTTTCTAACTTTGTTGTCCGTGGAGATCAAATGGGTTTTGCATATGACTATAGGACTTGTGTTTCTGTCTTAGGTTGAGCAGTGGGCCAGAACTGCACATGTGCATCATTGGTCCAGGAAGAGCCATGCCGGCTCCAGTTCCCAGAATCTCCCTCTCATTTTTTTCCCTACAAAACTGGGGTGTGAGGTGCTCAGGGCACCACAAAAGAGGGCAATATTGCCTTTCTGCGTTGCCCTGGAGAGCATAGGGGGACTTTTGGGACTATTTGAGTCTTTTTAGTTTCAATTTAAAACACATTTTTGGAGGTATGGGGTGCTGGGGGAAAGGGCTGGGGAGTCACATTCATGCACTTGGCGGACTTTATGCAAACTGTGGTCCAAAATTTTACCATTACTGACGTCAGTGAAACCTGAGGGCCACGATCTGGCAAAACAACCCTGAAGAATCCTTTCTAACTATCCACACTGGGAAATCTAGTGCCATCCGGACGGTGCTTAAAAGGTGCAATCTATTTTAAACCTTTGTATTCATCCATGAAGGCAGAACAAGGATAAATTTTTCATCTCAGTGAATCTTCCCCAAAAAGAATGCATGCCTCAGCCTTGTATCAGAAAGATAAGGGCCAGCTCTTAAAGGAAAAAGATAGAACATTTTAAGTAGGAACATAAGCAGACCCGGCCTTTTTTTCTGTGCCAAGCAGTGCTATCAGAGGACCATATATGTTAGGGTTGACAGGCTCATAAGGGAAGTGCAAACAGCTTCTCTTTCTCTTTGATAGCTTTACGCGAAGATGTCACTGAAACTTTTTGAAGTTTTTGGAACTTTCTGCTCTTCTCTTCTGGGAAGAGAAGGTTATTTTCATAACCCATTGATCTGCTGGCAGGAGTGCACCAGAACTGTTTGCCTCTGCCAGCAGATCAATGGTTCAATAAATTAACTTTTTCCCATCTCAGCACTGTGGGAATTGCCTGTGTCTTGCAGAGTTGAATATGGTGCCTCTACAGATTAAGGTAAAGGTAAAGGTTCCCCTTGACATTTAATCCAGTCGTGTCCAACTCCTCATCTCCAATCCATAGAGCCAGCGTTTGTCTGTAGACAGTTTCCGTGGTCACGTGGCCAGTGCGACTGGACATGGAATGCTGTTACCTTCCTACCAAGGTGGTCCCTATTTATCTACTCACATGTTTGCATGCTTTTGAATTGCTAGGTTGGCAAGAGCTGGGACAAGTCGCGTGGATTCAATCTTACGCCTATATATTATTGAAATGTTTGTTGAATAGAACCTTTCTCGTGCAATTGTTCTTAAGGGAAATCACAATTAATCTTTTCCAACTTGCCTTGGAACTTCAAAAGTGCCAAATGATGTGTCAGTTTAAACACTAGCCTCCCTCTTTTTTGCACTGATTCATAAATGTCAGCAAATGTCTGCTCCGTCATGGCACTCTCCTGCTGTGGCAGGGACACTTTGCCCTCCCTCTCGGAAAGTGGCATCGCACAGATGACACTGCTTTTGGAGGGGAGGGAGGATGGAGCTTTCAAAAAGGCTCTGTTTCCCCATCTCAGCCTCTTTTGCCAATTGAGCCAGCAAGGAGTAAGCTGTGTAGCCTTGTGAGATTGTGGTTTCGCTTTCTTGCATGCGGCTGTTTCCCCCTGAGGAGACCTCTTCTTGAGATCAAACAGATTAAGTCTTTCACCTTTACTTATTTTACTGTATTTCTGAACTTAGCCTTGTTTATTGCATTTTAATTCTTTAAGTCTGCTTTAGGGCTTAAGGGTGTGTGTGCGTTTTTGGTTCTTTCCCTCCACAGACTTCGCAGGGGGGGGGGGAGGAGGATTGGCTTTACTTCAATGTATTGTGGTTCAGTTCTGTGTTTTCCTTGGTCTTGTTGCTGTTTTATAAATTTACATTATAAATAGTTTTAAAAGGGTGATTTAAGTGAGGTGATGGCAAGTGAGTTCCATTTTGAGAATTGTTTGATCATGGTTGCACAGGCTGTGGTTGGTGTATTAACTCTGCAACCCCCCACCATATCCCAGCCCCTTTATTCTTTAAAAAATGTAAATTGGGCTGGTGTGTTTTGATCTTATTGTTTCCTTCCCCTTTTCATTGCCTCTGAGTGCAATTAATTTTAATTGAAGACAAGCAGGCAAGAGTTGGTGCTGCGTCACCTGCTGGTCAGTCCTAAAGGACTACAAAAAGAGAGAGGCTGTTAGTAAGGCAGACAGGCTTACTAAATTTGTGCCTCCTGCTGGCCTGCAGTTTGGCTGAACTTTCTTTATATTGCAATTTGGCTATAAATTGAAACAGATAAATAAATACATAAAGTAAAGTTAAATAATATTAGAATTAAATAAGTAAATAAATAAATTAAACATTTTAAAATTAAAATAAAATATAAATACAAATAAATAAATAAATAAATAAATAAATAAATAAATAAATAAATAAATAAATAAATAAATAAATAAATAAATAAATAAATAAATAAAGATAACCCAAGAGCACAGAAGGATATAGACGCAGCTATTATGGGACCAAAAAAAGGGCAAGGTGAGAAGAAGGGTAAACAGTCTGCTAAACACAAGTCTCCAGCCTTCAGAGGAGGAAGAATGGCCCGACTATAGTGTATACAGTATATAAATCTGACTGCATCAACCTTATTGGTCTTAAAAATTTAATTCAAATATAAATCATCCTAAGGTTATAGTAATTCTAGTGACTGATTTTTTAAAAATATAATTTCTCTTACATCCTTGGCTAACCAATTATATCTCAGAATATCAATGCTTTACCATCATGAGAAATCCGCATTTCAGCCCCCCCAAAAAAACACAAAAAAAACCCAGAAAATATATTTATCTAGCATTGGCTACTTAATCATATTATAATTCAAATGTGGTTAATATCTGTCTGTAAGTGCCTTATAATTGAATAATCTCCAGTACTATCTTAACTCTAGTATACATCTATATATACATGCATTTCTTATCAGTATTTCACATGCCATGAATATTTCAGAAAATGGGGATATTAAATATATCTCACCTTATATATTTAATCATGTTACAATTCATATATATTTTGTTTCTCTGAATACATGCCTTAGAATCAGCAGTTTCTAATGTTATATTCATCATAAATATTTCAGATTGCATAGTTGGAAATTCTTAATTGCCATTTGACTCCAAACATAGTAAAAATTGCTTGCAGTATATAAATCACATCAATTTTATGTAGCCATGTGTGCCCCTCAATCTATAATTTTTGTTGTTGTATTCATCAAATAACATTCCCCCTTTTATATATTATAAATCTTAACTCCATTGCATGGGCCAGGAATTCCAAATCACTTATAACATTTTAAACCTAAAGTTAAATTTTTATAATTCATATTATGTTTCTCTAAGTAAAAGCTTTACAGTCAACAACTTCTAATGTTGTATTCATCATAGACATTTCAGATTATATAATTAAAAAATTTTCAATTCCATAATTTCTATTGTTATATTCATCAAGTAACATTCCCCCTTTTTTAGTTTATAAATCTTAACTCTATACACAGGCCAAGGATTCCAGATCTCTTATAGCATTATTAAACTAAAGTTAAATTGCATATTTTTACTAGTTTTAAAATGCCATCTGCAGAATTCTTTTAGACTATTTTCTCTGTGATTTGGTGGATTTTTTTCCATCAGTCATGTTCTGCCTTTGAAGCCAATCAATATCTGGTCTGTAATCCATATTTTGTTTCCCTTTCAGCCTCGCCTTTCCACTTCCCTGTTTTAAATATTCACCCATCAGATTAGAACACATCTCTTTTTCATCCACCTGCTCCTCTCTCTCACAATACAAATTATTTTAACCCCCTTTTGGGGGTTTTCCCCCTCCTTTCTAGAAACAAAGTCTCTCTCTCTCTCGTGCTGCTTCTGTTTCGATGCGCTGGTCTGGCATCTCCCAAAGCTCTACCGTTCCCTTCATGTCTGAAATCAATGTCTGAAGTTCAGAGAACTGGATTATAAGATGGTTCAAAATATTAATTTGCATATTCTGTAAAGCGTCTATCAAGTCTTCTGTTAAATCCATCTTTGTTGAGAAGTTGATGGACAAAGATGCTTTCTGGTTTCAAAATGTACGTCTCACATACAGAAACATTCCCTATTGTGAAGAGAATAGCCACCAAAACAGCTTGTTTACTTCTTCCAGCTGGGAGCCATAAAGTCCTTAAGTACTAAAAGTGAGATCCTCAGTACAGCTGATGATTTATTATGCTAGCCCAGACTTTAACTTTCACCAGATAGCTTCAATTGTAAATTCAGTCATAATAAAACTTCCATTAGGTTAAAATCCACCTCTCGCAGCATCTCGCCATCTTAAACATCTTATTTTCTATTATAAAAGTTATTCCACCCATCCGAGGACAGGGGATAAGAGGAAAAAGCCTCTGTGTCTGTGTGTGTCTTTATCAGTTTCCAGTTTCTGTTTCAGGCGTGACATGACGTAGTAATAAATTACCGATATGTCTGGGTTTAAAGCTTGTTTGCCGCTTTCAAGATTACACTATCTTCTTTAAAATCAGCCACTTAAGTTGATTTTGTACTTACTGAAGCTATATGTTGAGATCAATTAGTCCCTGTTCATGCAGTCGTTTGTAAATCTTCATGCTTCCCTCCTGCCCAGAGAGCTTGAAAGCTAAGACGACATTAGAAAATGGCGTCGGAGGAATCCTCTGTCTGGAGAAAGGATGACCTGAAGAGTGGTTGCCTTCCACCACCCCCAGGAAATGGCAGCTCTCCTATGACTCAGGGTGGCCCCTCCTGGCCCTCCCTGCCCCCCAATTTCTTGAGGGGAGCCTGGATTCACAGCATGCAGCAGAATTCTGGAGAGTCCAGATTTCTTGCTGCCTCGCTATTTCTAGCTCCACCCCGTCCCTCATAGTTCCACATCATGCTTTAGAGGTTGCTCGGGAGCCAGCAGTGGTAAGGATGGTAGAGGACCAATGAGACATCCAGCAGAAGCTGCCAAGCCTGCAAAAGGCCCCCAGTCCAATTAATTTATAGGTACTGGCAGAGTTTTTGCTGCAATATCCGGACAAAGATGCGGCAAGGAAGGTTTTAGGATTCTGTTTCAGAGTGTTAGGTGTGCCACTTTGGTGTCCAATTTAAAATCTGTCAAGGGTAGAAGAAGAAGTAGTTAGGAGGAATAGTTAGGAGGAAGTAGCTGAAGGAAGAGTAGCTGGACCTTTTGCAGAACCTCCTGTGCCAACTTTGCGCATTTCTCTTTTGGGAGTGGTCCAAAAAAGTTGCCAGGGGAATTTTAGCTTATCACCATCTATCTTACCCCTCTGGTGAATCTGCAAATGACATGATTCCCCAAGAGCTGTGTATAGTTAGGTACACATCTTTTGATGCTGCAATATGGATGGTAAGATCCTGCAGCACTGGGGCAGAGCTGGCAAAGGCTGACATTAAGCCAGCTTTCCGTTTCCTGCCAGTTCATCCAGATGATTTTGTACTGTTGGGTTTTCAATGTGAAGGCTGTTTCTATATGGACAAGGCGATGCCCATGGGGTGCTCGGTGTCCTGTGTGGCCTTTGAGTGCTTTAGCTCATTTTTTGGAGTGGGCACTAAAATGCAGGGCGGGGCTTTCCCATGTCATCCATTATTTGGATGATTTTTTTTATTTTGTGGGAAACCTGGATCTGGACAGTTCATCAATAGAGCATTCCAAACCCTCAAAAGGGACCTAGGTGTTCCTTTGGCAGAAGAAAAATCCAAGGGCTCATCCACATCTCTCACTTTTCTGGGGATTGAACTAGATACGATTTGGCAATCCAGTAGGTTACTGGATAGCAAGCTTTCTGATCTGTGGATCCGAATCCGGAACCTGTTGCAGCGGCAACATGTTACATTAAGAGAGAGCTCCAGGAGGTGGCGGGTCACCTCAATTTTTCATGTAAAGTCATTGCCCTAGGCAGGGATTTTCTGAGAAGGCTTTGCGTAGCCATGAGTGGTTTAAAGAACCCACATCATTGGAGAAAAATGTCAGTGGACATGAAAGATGATCTGTGTACTGGGTTGCAGGTTTCTAGCTCAGTTGAGTCAGTTTGTGAAGCTATTTGTATTGATCAGTATGAGGTTAAGTTATTTAAGGCAGCTACACTATGTGCTTTTTTAGGGGGCCTTCTGTATTAGTGGTGAGAGCATCAAAAAGTGATGATTCTCGGACAGCGTTGCAGATGGACGACCTTTTTCTCTCCGAAGACAGGGTTTTGTTTCATCTCTGCAGTTCTAATACTGATCAGTTTGGGAGGGGACAGGTTATAAGCTTAGGGCCTTGTTCTGTAACTGAACTCTGCCTGGTAAAATCACTACAGTGGGGCCTCGACTTAATGACCGTCCCAACATACAACCATTTCAAGTTGCGTCCAGCTCTGGCCACAAAATTTTGCTTCAATTTGTGGCCATAGCTTCGAGGTTGCGACCAAAAGAGGCAGAGAAAAAAAGCGGGGAGTTCAAATTAGAGGGCTAATCATTGGTCAGCAGAGAGCTTCTTTTCAGCTCTTTCGCCCCAACAGTTAGAGTGTGTGCATTGGAGGAGGCTTCGGACTGCCTGGTGCTGCTTTCTGCTTGTAAGTACATTTACTTTGTTTTGCAGTGCGGGTTTGGGTTTTTTGGGGGTTTATGTTTCTGTGCTGTGGGGTGGTGGCTTTTTTTCTTTGTTTTTCATCCCCATCGCATTCAGATGGGACTGGCTCTGGTGTTTGTTTGTGTGTGTGTGTGTGTGTGTTTGTGTGTGTGTGTGTGTGTGTGTGTGTGTGTTTTGCATTGTTTTTCAGCCCCATCACGTTCCAATGTGGCTGACTGTGGGTTGGGTTTTTTTGTGATTTTTTTTCCCTTGCTGTAACGGATGACTCCCATTCCAATGCATTCCTATGGGAAATGGTGCTTCGATTTATGACCATTTTGAGTTACGTCCATCTTCTCGAACGGATTATGGTTGTAAGTCGAGGCACCACTGTATCTGAAATTGTTCAGTTGAGAGGGAATGTTGGAGGAGACTTAATTTGCCACAAGGATGGTTTACCCCTTACCCAATACCAATTTTGGACTTTAACTTCCCGAGGGGTTAAGAAAGCAGGCATTGTAGGATGGAAATTTGGCACACATTCCTTTCGTATAAGTGCAGCTTCCATGGCAGCGGCTTTGGGTTACTGTGAGGATCAAATAAAGAAATTGGGGAGGTGGTCACCTTGTAGGTTTAAGACATATGTTCGTTCCCTCCCTCAATAGAAGTGATGCAGTTTTTTTCTTTTTCAGAACCCAGGGTTGCTTATTCACGTCTGCGAGTGGCTGTTTATGGTCACAGCCATATTCACTGGATGGTGAAGCAGTCTGGATAGGGGTGTAATTTAGTTTTGGGGGCTTCAGCTGCCCTCGAATGGAAGGGCAAAAAGGGTATAATGTGGCACGAGCTCCTGGAGTTTTCAGTACCGGATTTCAGGGTCGCATCCCCCGATATTTTTGTTGTTCATTTGGGTGGTGATGATCTGATGAAACAAACAGGCAAGTCTTTGATTTTGCAGGTTATCCAGGACCTCCAGGTATTGAAGGATACGTTTCCTTCAATGAAGCTGATTTGGCCCACTATAATCCCACGGAGAGCTTGCCGAACTAACTGCAAGCCTGGTAGGATAGACAGGGCACGGCGTGGTGTGAATTGAGAGGTTTGCTGTGCAATGAGAGTGGTGTTGGGGGTCTGTGATCTCACAGCTTGAGATTGTGAGTCGCCAGCCCGAATTATATTGGAGGGATGGTGTTCATTTATCGGACTTGAGCATGGGCCTCTTTCTTAAGGACCTACAAGGGGGCCTTAGAGCCATAATTTTTGACTTTGGTAGTGGGCTTGGGGCATATTAATAGTCCCTAGCCATAGCAGGTAGTGTGATGGAAAAAGTAGGGTCATCAAGTCTGGAAGGAACTGAGGGGAGCAATGGGAGCTGTTTACTTGCCTGTTTGTCTAAATCAAGGGAAGTGCTAACCCTCTTCATTCTCTGTTCTGCCCACTCCCTCAGATACCACTGAGCAGTGTTCAGGATCAGCAAAGCCTCCAATAGAAGGTTTCTGACAAGAAGATTAATTGCTAAGAAGGGTTGATTTTCAGGGGATGCAGCTAAGAAGGATTGCTTCTTTCCATGAACTACAGCTGTGCAAAATGGAAAAAAAAGTGCACATATCTCACAGACCAATTTGACTTTTAAAATGGATACTATTGGTCCAGTAGAAACTGCTTAGAAAGCCCAAGGGCAGGAAGAGAGCTGAGGCACAAGGCAAGCACTGAAGGAAAGAGAAGGGATAAAAAGCAGACGTGTGTGTGAAAGAGAGGATAAGCGAGAGAGGGAGAGAACTAGGGAGAGACAGTGTGATAATCAAAGTGGGAAGGAGTAAAACAGAGTGACCAGCTACTTGTGTGTGATCTTTAGACAGATTGTTATGCAATACTGCTTTGATTAGATTGTTAGTACTACTTGTGTTTTCCATGACACTTTTAAAATTTGTGTATACATCGATGTGTAAAAGAAGTGTAAGTGTAAAAAAAAAGATGTACAAGAAATGGAAAAATGGGGAAAGCACCAAAGAAGAATATAAGCAAATAGCCAGTACGTGTAGGGGGATGGTAAGAAAAGCTAAAGCACAGCACGAACTTAGACTTGCTAAAGAGATTAAAGATAATAAAAAAGGATTTTTTTTTCTAGTTATGTCAGCAGTAAAAGGAAAAAGAAGGAAATGATAGGGTCTCTGAGTGGAGATGATGGCCAGTTACTAACAGGGGACAGGGAAAAAGCAGAACTACTCAAAACCTTCTTTGCCTCAGTTTTTTTTCCAAAATGGAAAATAGTGCTCAACCTGAGGGATGATGAGCAGGTGAAGTACTGTGGGAAATGCAGCACAAAATAGATAGAAAAGTAGTACAGGATTACCTGGCTATCTTGGATGAATTTAAGTCTCCTGGGCCAGACAAATTACATCTAAGGATATTAAAAGAACTGGCAGGAGTAATATCAGAACCATTGGCAGTAATCTTTGAGAATTCTTGGAGAACAGGGGAAGTCCCCACAGATTGGAGGAGGGCAAATGTTGTCCCTATCTTCAAAAGAGGAAAAAAAGAAGACCCAAATAATGATCGCCCTGTCAGTGTGACACCAATTCCTGAAAAGATTCTAGAGAAGATCATTAAGCAGAGTTTGTAATTACTTAGAAATCAATGTTGTCATTACTAGAAGTCAACACGGGTTTCTCAAAATCAAGTCATGCTGGACTTATTTGATCTCTCTTTTTTTGATATAATTACAGGCCTGGTGGATGAAGAGAACGCTGTGGATGTAGCATATCTTGATTTCAGTAAGGCCTTCGACAAGGTTCCTCACGATATTCTTGCAAAGAAGCTAGTAGAATGTGGGATAGATAGTGCTACTGTTAGGTGGATTTGTAATTGGTTAATTGACTGAACCCAAAGAGTGATGACAAATGGCTCCTCTTCGTCCTGGAAAAAGGTGACTAGTGGGGTGCCCCAGGTTCTGTTCTGGGTCCCGTATTATTCAACATCTTTATCAATGACTTGGATGAAGGAATAGAGAGTATGTTGATTAAATTTGCAGATGATACCAAATTGGGAGGGGTTGCTAATTCCCCAGAGGACAGGATTAAAATGCAAAATGACCATGACAGATTAGAGTCCTGGGCCAAAAACTAATAAAATGTATTTCAACCGGGAGAAATGTAAGGTCCTACGGCTAGGCAGAAAAAATGAACTGCACAGATACAGGATGGAAGACACCTGGCTAGACAACAGTACCTGTGAAAGGGATCTAGGAATCTTGGTAGACCACAAGCTGAACATGAGTCAGCAGTGTGATGTGGCTGCCAAGAAAGCCAATGCGATTCTTGGTTGTATCAATAGGTCTAGACCAAGGGATAGTGTCAGACCTCACCTGGAGTATTGTCTCCAGTTCTGGGCACCTCAATTCAAAAAGGATGTTGACAACCTGGAACATGTCCAGAGGAGAGCGACTAAAATGGTTAAAGCAATGTCCTACGAAGAGCGGTGTAGGGAGTTGGGAATGTATAGCCTTACAAAAAGAAGGTTGAGAGGGGACGTGGTAGCCATGTTTAAATATTTGAAAGGATGTCATGTCGAAGAGGGGACAGGTTTCTTTTCCATGGCTCCAGAAACTAGGACATGGAGCAATGGTTTCAAACTACAGGAAAAGAGATTCCATCGGAACATAAGGAAGAACGTCCTCACGGTCAGAGGTCTCCGGCAGTGGAATAGGCTGCCTCGAAGAGTGGTGGAATCTCCTTCTTTGTAGGTTTTTAAGCAGAGGCTGGATAGCCATCCATTGGGAGTACTTTGATGGATGTTCCCGCATGGCGGGGGGGTTGGACTGGATGGCCTCAGTGGTGTCTTCCAGCTCTATGATTCTATGACTCTATATTTGCCTTAATATTGCCTGGTAAATGATGTAAGATGTCTCTTTACACATTGTTTGTAGTTTTAAATATTGTCTTTTAATTATGCTAACCATCATTATATACTCAAAATTTTCAACTTTAAATATTGTATTTTGTTGTTGTAAGCCGCCTTGGGTCCTTTTCAAGAAGAAAGGCGGGGTAAAAATATTTTAAATAAATAAATAAATAGTCCATGGCTAGAAATGAGAGTAGCTAAAAGATGGAACAGATTGGAATGGAATGGAACAGAACCAAACACTCCAGAATGGGCACTTGATAATATCTCATATCTACTGTGTTTTCCCGAAAATAAGACAGGGTCTTATATTAATTTTTGCTCCAAAAATGCATTAGGGCTTATTTTCAGGGGATGTTTTATTCTTTTCATGTACAACCATCTACATTTATTCAAAGACTGTCATGTCATCATCTTCTGGTTGCTGCACAGGGGTGGAGGGCGGGGTTTCACTTAACTAGGGCTTATTTGGGGGGTAGGGCTTATATGACGAGCATCTTGAAAAATCATGCTAGGGCTTATTTTCAGCTTAAGTCTTCTTTTCAGGGAAACAGGGTATCTATATATAATATCTCATATATATAAAGTATGTATGTATGTATGTATGTATGTATGTATGTATGTATGTATGTATGTATGTATGTATGTATGTATGTATGTATGTATCTATCTATCTATCTATCTATCTATCTATCTATCTATCTATCTATCTATCTATCTATCTATCTATCTATCTATCTATCTATCTATCTATCTATCTATCTATCTATCTATGTATGTATTGTACTGTACTGTACTGTACTGTGGTTTAAGATTCTGGCTTCAAAGCTGGAAATTGGGAGTTCAGTACCCCACACTGCCTCGTTGACAGTGGCTGGACTCAGTGATCAATATGGTTTCTTCCAGCTCTGCAGTTCAATGATGATGATAAGCCACACTACAGTACCCATTCAGAGTGGAAAACCATATTGTGCCAAACAATCTGGAATGGCAACATCTCTGTAGGACAACCCAATGAAATTGACCCATCTCATTCAACTAGGGATGCTAACGTAACTGGCATCACAGCATGCACCATTCCTGTGCCGGTGCCAGGTGGCCAAACCATATTGCACAAAACATCCAGGAACTGCAACAGCTGAGCAGGTCAAACGAATGAAATTCACCCCTCTCATCACACTGCAGAGGACTGGATGAAGCAAGTCACAAAATATCCTCAGGCACCATATTCTAGTTCCCATTCAGAACAGAAAATCAATCTTCCATTCCAAATTCTATTTAGTCCTGTTAGGAATTCAACATTGTCAGCACCCTTAAGGAGTGAGTACATTGGCCATTTACTCCAAAATTTGGAATGGATCAGGCACAGATTAAAACCCATCAACCACACAATATAAAGTTCAATGTGGGGAAGTCTGCTGTGGGATCTTATCTTTTTAGTGGGGAGTAGCCTTTTTTTATTCAGTCAGTAGGAGTAGTTTCAATACGCTACAATTGGGTTACCATTGCTGTTCTTTTTCTGCTGTGTTTGATTATCTGATTTGAATGCCAGGGGAACATCATTTCCTCTGAACCAAGTGCCTGTTGTCTGCAAACAATGTATCTCTGTGTTTTAAAGTCCTCGAAGTAGTGCCGGACTACCATTTCTCTATGTCACTTCATGAAAAAAAAAAGAGTAAACACATAAATTAAAATTATAAAGAGGTAGAAATTGCTCATTAGCACCTTGTCAAAGGCAGCTTCTGCTCTACAAACCTGCATCTGCCATTGCTGATTCCTGCAACTGGTCTGATGTCTGGATGGCTCCATCTATGTTATCTTGTAGCATCTTTTCATAGAGCATAGTTACACCCTTAGAAAGAAGTGACTAGCCCCAACCTCCATCAGTGTTTTGTTGTTGTTTCCCATGCAATGACCGCCGTGTCTGAAGAGAAGCACTTGCTCCCATGTAGACTCTACACATGGACAAGAACCTTGGAGATTCTGCATTTTTCCTCTCCTCTTTGGGCTCTTCAGTAATAAAGAAAATGAGGATAGAGAACATATGAGTGTATGCACAGTCTTAAAGTCTTGGACAAAATCAGAAACATAGAAATATTGCCACTAGCCCTATGGGTTCTCATGCCAACTGAGAAGGGGTGGAGATGAGTGTCCAGGCTTGAAAGCCACCTTAAAGCCAAACTCCAATTTCTCTCTCCTTGAGTTCTATTTGCCCTGAGATTTTGTCTCCATGCCTAGAGATCCAGAGAATCTCAAGGATTCTCAGAGGCTTCAGTCTGTGCTCTAAGACTCACCTACTTTATTTGTGGTGTAGTTGGGCACTTGACTAGGACTACACTCAGACTGTATCATTGTGAGTGAGTGTGTGTATAAGAGACAAGTCTACCCATGTGTACATTTATCCACATTTGATATGGTGGGACTATATATGGTCCTGAAGACAGGAGGGGCCTGGTGTGCTCTGGTCCATGGTGTCGCGAAGAGTCGGACATGACTTAATGACTAAAAAACAACAACAAATATATGGTCCTATCCACCTTTGGTGCCAGACCTAACTAACTTAGGAAGTTAGTAGAATGAACAGCTAGTATAATCACAGGCTGAAGTTGTCCACAACTGTGTGGTGGTAGGGTGATACTGTAGGATCCAGAGCATCCTCGTCTTACTGTTCAATTACAATTGACTTAAGTTAAGGATTATACCCACTCCTTATAATATTAGCTTAAAAAGTTGTGCTCCAATCCCACTCACCACTAGCATGTGACCCATGGATTGTTTCCATGGAGAAAGGAATACCTTGGACTGAGGAACATGACCCTCCCCTACTCTAAATGCAATCTACACTGAAATTAGTTGATTTATTTCATTACCAGATAGGTAGACAAAAGATAAAATATTCTCACTCTGTTCTGAACGGGGAAATGAACTCTGCTGAGAACTCTTTTGTCATTTCAATAAATTATAATTAGCATCGTTATGATCAGAGGTGAGGGTTATCACAGCAATACAAGTTCCCATGTTAAAGAATGAAAATGTGTAACTAACCAAACGTGCATAGAGAAGGGGGCGCACAGATAACAGCATTTTTTTTTTTGCCTCTCAGCTTAGGTTCAAACAGCAAAACAATAAAAGCTATTTATATATACTCCTGAGGTCTAATTAGGCTTTGAATTTCAAATGTGTGTGTATATTATTGAGCCAGATATTGTAATGTTTATGGAAATTGACACTTAACTTCAAATTGTTTTCCATTCACATATGCAGATTAGCTAAGCATTTTACAGACAACAGATTTTAGAGACCCTACAAATACTGTTGTGTGGCAATGCTTAAGCAAACTGGGAAACAAGTCTAGGGCAACTGCAAGGAATGAGATTCCGAACATAACAATTGTCACTTGGGTAATGACAATTGTTTCCGTTTTGAACTAATACATTTTATGCACTGCCAATTCTCACATCATCCTATTTTATTTAGAATGGCCAGCCTATGGTTGCTATGCAATGACATTAGTTGTGGAGCTGGTGAGGGGTAATTATGGGGAAAAGTCTACCTAGTATGGCTATCTTGGAGAGACAGTGTAAGTCTACCATGAGTCACCTTCATTCTTTAAGTAGGCATGCAAGAAGGAGATAACAGGTTCACCCAGGTAAAAATTGTACTATAAATCCCCTCATGTTAAATGTAATAAGGTTGTTTTTTTTAAAAAAAATTTCTCCAATGTAGTTATTTTAACTCTGCTAGGTGTGAGTAAAAATAACACGGTGTAAAATAGTAGGAATTTAACTTAAACAAAACAGACCAATAATCAAAGAAATCAAACTAGACAATGGCAACCACTCAGTTGGCCATATGCATCCTTTAAAATGGAAGAGTGTGCAATCTCCCCCCCCCCCGCAAAAAAATTAGGAAACTGAGTGTTCCTTCTCTCTCCAGAATGTCTCAGAAAAGAAGAGTAAGGGGGCAAAGAAGGTTCTCCGAATGCTTCATTCATGTCCATTTAGGCTGTTTTGACTCAACAGGACACCACAGTTAGGAATTTTCATCCCCAGGGAGATTCTTCACCAGCAGGTGCAAGTGGGACAGGAAGTGAAAGTTCGTCTCATCAAAGTAACCAAAATTTTCACAAACTGTTGAAAAACTACTGCCAAGCAGAAGTCAATGGGAGGATATTTTTTAAAAGGTCCAAACCACCTCTTCAGTGTCTTAAAAGTGCCTTAAAAGTTCATGCAGCAAACATATATGCTTTGTAAATTTGTGTCATTTGCATTAAAAGTATCAGTTAAGCAAATGTATTTAATTTGTATTAAAATATATATTCTCATTAGGTAAAGGTTCCCTTGACATTTGGTCCATCGCGTCTGATTCTACCGAGGTCGTACCTATTTATCTATTCGCATTTTTACATGCTTTCAAACTGCTAGGTTCTCACTATCTTTTGTCAAAAGCAGAACAAATACCTTATACTTTTATAGAACAAGGAAGATAATTTTGTGGCTCCTCATTCTTACAGGTGAGGACAAGAGTGAGATTTGCATCCCAAAGAAATAATTCTGTCAAACAATGGCAGAGTTGGCCCAAGACACACTGAAACCAAAACTACTGTATACCCTGGGGGGAAACCAGGTACAATTTGTAGTGATGTCTGTTGTGGTGCGTGATGTAAGTGCTATCGCAGTTTAAAAATTGTGCCTATCTGCACTTTTAAAAAGCATTAGGGCTTCGGTCATCAGCTGGCCAATGCTCAAAGGCTTCCCAGTTACTATATTTTTCCATTTATAAGACGACTCCGTTTATAAGAGACACACCCCTTTTCTGACCCAAAAATTAAGAAAACGTAGCTTTCAGTATTCAGCTTCTGGGCTCAGAACTCTAGGACATTACGAGTCCCTGTTGCATCTGAGACTACAGGCTCCAACTCCAAGGAGGTATGTTCCAATTGGTTTGTTCAGCACCAGCTGATGTCAGTTCCATAAGGCTCGTGATTGGAGGAAGCCTGTTTAGAGATGCAAGGTATGGGCAGTTTTGTTCTTTCCGTGTTTTCAGCTTACTTCCGTGAATAAGGCACACTTCAATTTATAGTATAATGATTTTAGGAAAAATTAGCATCTTATACACAGAAAAATATGGTACTGACAGAATGTGCAACAACAGAATTCTAAAGAAGACCCTGGAACAAATGAATAATCAATATAACAGTGGAGCCCCACATAGCGAGTTTAATCCGTTCCGGATTAACCGTCGCTATGGGGAAACATCGCTATACGGAACGGAAAAACCCATTGGAACGCATTAAACTTCGTTTAATGCGTTCCAATGGGGCCCAAAACTCAACGTTCTGCGATGTTTCCCCATCCGGCCGCCATTTTCGCGCCCTCGGTAAGCGAGGGCAGGGCGCGAAAACGCTGCTCACAGCCATTTTGGGTGTATGGCGGCCATTTTGGAACCGCCAATCAGCTGTTTTTAAAAAATCGCTGTGTGAAAATCAGTAAACGAAACGCTTACCGATCGTCGCAAAGCGATTTTCAGCCATAGAAAGCATTGCTATGCGATCGCATTAGCAATCCCAAAAAATGGATCGCTATGCAAATTTGTCGTTAAACGGTGCTCTCGTTATGCGAGGCACCACTGTACAATGATGCACAGGAATATACTGCTCCCCTTGTAATGAGAACAGAATATTTCTAGTTTTTAAAATTACCAATGAATTGCACAGCTATTGTGTATTTTTTCTGTCCTGCACCAGTCAGAGTGGCATCATCCTTCCTTTTCAATACATGATAGAAGTTCCTGTTTCTGATTTTGAGTAGGTACAGGAGTCCTCATTTGCCTTTTGTCTTCCTTCACTTCATTCTGCCTATGCTCCATTTTGCATGCATGAACAAATGATGACATAGGCATAACAGCAGGTAAACATAAAGAGAATGAGAAGTCACAAGAGCAAAGGATTAGAAGAAAAAAATAAAGAGAGAAAGACTGTCAGAAAAGAGCTGTGCTCCCGGCATTAAACTGACATTATGTGCCAACATGAAATCACACATTCAGGGATCAGAAAAACTAAAAACTACGGGAGGATGTCATGCACATTGGGAAGACCTTGGATTGAATTCCGTGTTATCCTCCCATGGATGCAAGGGAGGATGTCCTTTCTACAGCAAGGACTGAAAAGTAACAAAGTAATTTGATGCAGTTACAGTTGTGAAATCTCCAGTTCTCAAAAGTAATGAAAATTATTACTTAAAAAAATTAGAATACAAGACCCTAGCTTGTGGTACAGGAAGCCTTTGCCTCGCATCAATCTTATTGTTGCCTTGACACTTTTTAGTGTCAACATTACAGCCACCTTGCAAAAAGAGTAATTTTATTGTTCTTAATTATAAAAACTCATTATAAATAAATAATTATATGTAACTAGTTATTTCTGAGCTCTGTGAAATCCAGTGTACACTGAAGGAAATACACAGTTTTTTGGGGGGAGTGATTGTTTTTAAAAAAGACTGATTCTTCTTTTTCTATGCAGGTGGCCATATTATCCTGCATTCTCCAGGGCTCCCATTTGCCAAAGCAAATTTCCAGGATGGAAACAGCTGCAGGTGAAAATATTGCTGTGGGGAATAGTTGCAATGGTTCCCAAACTTGGGTCCCTAGAGGTTCTTGGACTACAACTCCCAGAAATCCTGGCCAGCACAGCTAGTGGTGAAGGCTTCTGGGAGTTTTAGTCCAAGAACATCTGGGAACCCAAGGTTGGGAACCATTGCATCTAGGGGAATATAGGTCAAAGGTCTTCCCCATTTCCCCCAGCAGTAGCATCACATGGCAACTATTCCATTTACAGGTGCTTAGGATTCAATATGTTTGAATGACTATACCGAACATGTAGATTTTATTTCGACAAACAGTTTTAGAAATTTAACCGCAATCAGTCACATAAAAAGAAAATTACACTGGCGACTTTTTATATATATAAAGAAATGGAAGAGGGGGCTTCCTTCTTGGCTATTATTAGATTCTAGGTCAGAGATCAAATTTCTCTGTGGAATCTCTATGAAAAGTCAGCTGTATCTAAATACACAGTTAAATTCATTTATTTTGTTGCTCCCCCCCCCCCCAGCAGACTCACTCAGGATCAAAACCCATTGGGCAAAATCCAGTTCACCCAGGCATAACGTAAAATTATCCCTACATAAATGAGCCAGCCAGGATGCCTAGCAGCAAGGAATTGTGCAATTCAATGCAAGAATCCAATCGTGCAATCTCTTGCACAGCCCCAGGGTGACTAATGGTGCAATGCTCCTTGACACTTCTCTGAGTGCAGTATCGAATTGACCCATTGTTTTAAAAGGGAATGATGTTCCTTGTAACTGCTTGTAGGACTACCGCTCATTTATCTTGTTTTCAATGGGAGCGATGTGGAAACAACTGTTGCAGGCCTACCTTTAATGTAAATCACCATACAATCTAAGGAGCTCCCTTTTGTTTAATAATGATTAACATTGGCCATCAAGTCAATGCTGTCTTGTTGTGACCCTTTTCGAGGTTTTCAAGCTAGAGAATACACAGATGGCACACGATGGTTATAAAAAGACTGGCTGAATAGCTCAGTCGTTAAGGTATCTGTCTGTGGAGCCAGAGGTTGGGAGTTCAATTCCCCACTATGCATCTCGGAAGCGACAGCCTGGGTGGCCTTGGGAAAGCAGCACAGTCCCAGGGCACCCCCAGAAGAACGGAAGGGTCAACCACATCTCCCACAGATCAAACTCCACATATGGCAATGACTCTGTGAGGGATAACTTTGGTATTTGGGGAAATTGTGAGAACATTCAATGTGAGTGAATTGATTGGCTCAGTGCTTCCTAGACTGTGTTAAGGGGGGAAGTAATCCCAAATCCACATTTTCATAAGTTAGCCTCCTGCAGCATAAATCACAGTTTGACAAATCTGCAGCGAACACGGCGCCTTCCCCCTCCCTTTGTGAGATCAGTTAATGAGAATAAACGGCTCTAATTTGTGCCTGTACATTCCATTGCCATTGTTCTCTTCATAACAAAGGAAGAACAAAAGAAATAAAAGAAGCAGAAACGGCAATGCATAAATTTGAATGAGCTTCAGAAGGAGATTATTTCACCGACGAGGCAGTAAAAATGTTCAAATAGAGATTGTGATAATTATACAGGAGTCAGGAAACGAAGACAAAAGCAACGTTTTTCTCCTCTTGGCAAGTTGAGTAAATTTAAAAGATGCAATTTCCATGTGAAACATATAAATACTCTGTTAGCACAGGTGTGCTTGTGCTGCCATTCTGTTTCAAGGATGCTGATGTATTTTACTCATTGAGTTTCTCAGAACATTCTGACCCCACCAGTCAGGGAGTTAATTCATTCATACAGCATGTACTTTGCTCCACCAACATTGACTAATATGTCTTTTGATTCCTGCCAGATGATTTTTTTAAATTGCTGGCACTTGGTGACACAGATGTGTGTGGTAGTCTTTGCGGTGGCTATTTCGCACATGCAAGTCATACTTTGCTCATTGTTTCAAGCCTCCTATATATTTCCCTCCCACTGAAAACAGCAGTGATGTGATAAACTCTTTGCATCACTTGATAATTTCTAGAATAACTTGGCATTTCCCAAACTACATCACAAATAAGACAGCTGAGTCTCAGGGCACAAGATGAAGTCTCAGAGAATGTTAAGCTTCTCTGGGTCTCTTCGGCATGGAGGCAACATCTCAGGGAAAGTAGATTGTGAGGAGGGGGAAACTGGAATGTTGTTTATGAAGTGGCTTTCTAACCCAGACACCCATCTCCAATCCTTCCCAGCAGGCATAAGGGCTCACAGGCCTATGTGTTTTGCATACAAATAGTGACCAAAACCCAACAATAAGGCACAACTAGAGTCACCCCATCACATAAACAAAACCTAGGTGCTGACTCATCAAATCCCCACGGATTGAATGGGTCTACCCTAGCTGAAACTTACTGCTGAATTTCAGTCAATATTTATTCAGGAGGCCACACAGGAAAATCTGTCAGTATATTGTAATTTTTATAGGCCTGAACCTGGATAAATGTGTTATTAATGAGCTGCCATTGTGAACAGATGTGTGTATGCTGAGTCACTCTGACTGCTGAGAAGATGATGCAATGTCTGAAAATGAGAAGACACCCAGGTGCAGAAGATGAAGTAATGTGTCTTCTGATTGGACTAAAGAAGCCTTGTATATGTATATAAGTGAACAGTGTCTTCATAGCTTTCTCTTCTTTCTCCACCATTTGGTGCAATCCTCTATGCCAGTTTGTTTAATGATTTCCTGCCATGCTGATGTGATGCCAGCCTGTATATACTTGCAAATATTGTAAATACAACCATCTTGCTAAAGAAGAAGAACTTGTAAGTGTCTTCAATTAACTCTGCGTATTTTCCTGTCGCCAAATCCTGACAAAATCACATTATGTTTCTTATTTGCGCACACATTCATGTACAAACATTGGCCAGAATTCTATTGCCAATTTATACTACTAGCTGGATAGCTCAGCAAGTTAGGTGTCTGGATATGGAGCCAGAGGTTGAGAGTTCAATTCCCCACTGTGCCTTCTGTGAGCAGAATCAGCCTGTGTGGCCTTGGGCAAGCTGCACACTCCCAGGATGCCCCCAGAAGTAGAGGATGGGAAACCACTTCTGAGCATCATCTACCTGGAAAGCCCTGAAAAGGCTTGTCATAAGTTAGAATTGACTTGATGGCACACAATTATAATTATTATGTGAAATCAGTTTTGGAGATTAATTGATGCTCATCAACACCCAGTATTTTCCACTGGTGTCTGTGTGCCCAGGTCCTCCCTAGGGAAGAATGTGTCTAAGGGCCTCCTTGCTCATGTGGAAGACTAGTCACACAACCATGTTTTATTTGTGCTGTTTCCAAATATCAAAAAATGTGTGGGCCCTACACATCTGACCACCCTTCTCTTGCTAAATTACTGAATCTCTTCAGGAAACAGCTCACTTCACTTTACCATCATGATGCCACAAATTCACCTTACTCAAGTTCTGGCTCTGTATTTCCACCCGAGATCTTAGGTCTTCCTGGGTTAAGCCCAGTGATTCGGGGTGATGCTTGCTGCTGATGGCACTCTAGCTGTCTCTTCCACCTCCAGAAGCATTTCTATGTCCGGGTAGAGTGTGGTTGATTCCTCATGACCCCAGAGGCTGGCAATAGTGAGGCAGGGTCACAGGATTTAACTATGGTCCACTCTGTTATCTCACAGAAAGCTTCTAAAGTGATGGGAGTTATGGTCAACAGATCTGGAGCATCCACCAGTCTCGGCACTCCTTTGATTTGCTTCCTGAACCTTGGACGACTCTGCCTTTTCAGATTCACCTGTTCTTGACTGTTCCCCCATGTGAGGGAAGGCACAACATTTTAGAAAAAGTCCATTTCCTGTGTTATCATGGGGTTTAACCCCTTAATCTCACCCTTGAAATCTCAAGAAATGGAAAGCTGTCACCAGTGATGGAGTACTAGTCACTAGTGATATGAAGCTGGAATGAAGAAGCACACAATGCAATACAAATTTGACATTCTGATGTGAATTGATCTGATCCTTTTCTACTGAACAAATGTGAGGATCAGAACATACTTATTCAACAGCTTCTCTCTTCAAAGGGGACCCAGAACATCACCCTAACAATCTTTAGTTATCTGTAACTTCAGCTGGTCTTGATGCTATTGTCATGATTTTCATTCTTCCTAAAAATAACTTTCTAAGTTTTGCAGAACAGAGAGGAACGAGGCAGAAATTTCCCACAAAAGCCATCCATTTTTTCTCTCTCTCTCCCACAACCCTGTCTTTTCTCTAGGTTCATCCTCCCACTATCACCCACAAACATGAATGCAGTAGACAACGGACTCTTCTCTCCCAAGCACAGACTGAATGATTAGCCTCAAAACCTGTCCCAGGTGTTCTGAATATATTAGTATGACAAAGGGGGGCTGCAATTTCTCATTAAAGTAATCCTCAGAATTTCTCATAAAGAAAGACATCTCCCTTCCATTTAAGACCACAAGCATGGAAGTATTGTGGTTGCAAAGGTATACCATAACAGCAAAACTTAATATTAGTATTAATTAGATTATCGATTCCTACTTCTAAGCATTTCATATTCAATAGTTAGAAATTAATAACTTCATTTGAAGCAAATGGGGATTAGCTGGAGGCTAATAATTATTAGAATTATTACCTAGAGGCTAATAATTTCTTATCATGCAAAAATAATGCATTGAATGAACCTTAACTTTTACATGCCATAGCAAAAACTTCATGAGTGGTGATACAAAGCAAATGCAGCAGGCGAGGTTCTCTGGTGACGGGCTGGGCAGCAACTGTATGTCCAACCCTGATATTGATGGGTAGTAGTTCTTCCTTTTATATGAAACCCAGGACAATGGCCATTGGGGCATAAGGTCCACGGCACAGTCACCTTCTTGGCATGCCCTGCCAAGAAGTGTCTGATGTCTTTTCTGTGCTCTCACGCTTGCAGGTTCAAATGTTACAAGGAGACATTTGGGTCCTAGGCTCTTCTCTTTGAGTGGTAAATAAAGAACATTCACACAAGGGTACATGAAGAGCCTTGCTTAATCTGGTCAGAGGGATATCTAGTCCAGCAGTGGTCTTTTTTTCCATAGTGGTCAACCTTCTGTTGCCTTCCCTGAGAATCAGTATTCACAGACATTATTGTTTCTGCTAATGGAGGTAGGTTTTATCATCATCACCCAACTCCTCTCTCTCTCTCTCTCTCTCTCTCTCTCTCTCTCTCACACACACACACACACACACACACACACACACACACACACACACACACACACACACACACACACACACACACACAATGGCTGATTGATTAGAACAATTGCATGGGAAATATATATTTGAAAAAAATATATGGAAAAATGCATGTATTTTGAAAACGGTGTATATATCAGCTTCCATGCAGACTTGAAGGCAGAAACTTTGGTGTATGAAACGTTGTGTGAGTGGCTTCACCTTTTTGGGGGTGGGTGGGAAAAAAGGGCCAGTACCTCCTGCACAGATAGAAGTCTCTTTCCATTGCTTGCACTTTTGCAAACTTGAGATCACACCGATCAACCCAGCCAGAATGCTACTCTCAATCTATTTTCAACAAGGTTCTCTCCTTCTACTGAGCACAGTGCACCTTAATGTGGGAATAGGATGGGAGACAATCAACAAGGGAACAAGGAAAACTGAGATGAAACCAACTTGCCCACCCCTACTTTTCATTCCCTTCCTAACACAGACATTGCCTCCCCCCCCCCCTCGGAGCATCTACACAGTGGACCTAAGTTTCCATCAAACTGTCAGCCAGAAACTCAAGATGCTTTTGCTATTCCATTATTGTCAGCACAGGCTCCAACGAGGTGAAAGGGACGGGGTAAGCCAGATGAGGGTAGAAGACACAGGGTAAGACAGAGAAAACCTTTCTTTTGTGAAGAGATCCATATTTATGGAGTTTTGCTTCACTGGCTTTAAGGAAAGGATGATTAAGAGACTAGACTCCAGTGATGGAAGGCTAGTTGCCTGATTAAAAGAGATAAGGGCTGTTCACTGTCTTGGTTTGCAACTGAAATTAGAAGCATATCTCACACTATAAAATACTTATCACAAGAGGAGGGAAGCTGACAGGCCAAACTGACAGTTCACAAAATTAAAACCTACCGTAGCTGTGCTCCCCTCCCAGCGTGAAACAGTCTACATATTATTAATTCAGATTCAGTCCCTCGCAAATTGACTGTGAAGTCTTATTCATAAAGGCCTCCATAATATTTTATGTTTCCCACAGTTGTGTTCACATACCCTTTACACTCAGAAACATTAAAGACAGGAAAAGTTACTCATATTAAATGAATATCCCTTTATTTGAGTGTGCCTAAGTAGCATCAATGTGAGACTTGACTCTTTTTTTCAATATGTTGACATTAAATACACCTGTCATTACTTCTTCTGTAGTGTAGTGGTTACAAGTGTGTGAGCTTAATAAATGAGAAGTTGCCATTTCAAATCTCATTTGAGTTACTGGTACATTTGATAGGACTGAGCAAGCCACAGTATAGCTCTTCCTTTACACAATAATCATTTTGGTCACTTTATACATATATGTTAACAGAACTAGAAATCTGGAGTGCTAATTGTCTCCTCTCTCTCTCTCTCTCTCTCTCTCTCTCTTTCTTTCTCTCTCTCTCTCTCTCTCTCTCTCTCTCTCTCGCTCTGACTTGTCACAGCCTAAGAATCCAGCAATACATTTTACTGGATTTGATAATACTGACAGACTTTGCAGGACTTGCTGCAAGGATTAGAGTTAATTATGTGAAGTCTTTCAGATATTAAAAATGTATTATACAGAAGTGCTCCACTAGTTCGCTTCCTCTTAAAAACAAAATGCCTTAAAACTTTTGACATATTTCATACCAAACATTTTATTTAGTGATTTTGAGTTTCCTTTCCTCTTTTTTCCTCCTGCCTGTGTCTGTCTCTCTGCCCACCAGTCTGTCCATTTTTTTTCTGGGGCTTGGCAGGTTGCATGGCATCATAAAATCACTGGGCAAAGCCTTATTTTGTGTGTTTTCAAGGGATACAATATTTTGATTTTCGACATACTGTTAATTAGAAGTGGGGCCTGCAAAGGAGTAAAAAAAAAAGGGTTGCAATGTGGTTTGTTGGAGTCATGAAATGAGAAGGCTGATGGGCTTTGTGGTGATCACCAGATAATTAGGATAGCAAACAGTCTGTTAGAGCTAGAAGTTAAAGACGTCAGCCACACACACAGGGATGTCTGCCAGCAGTGCACCTGGTGGGCAACTAGTTCGTTCGTTCAGTCCACTGGTTCTTAACCTTGGGTTACTCAGGAGTTTTGGACTGCAACTCCCAGAAGCCTTCACCACCAACTGTGCTGGCTGGGGTTTCTGGGAGTTGCAGTTCAAAAACATCCGAGTAACAAAGGTTAAGAACCACTAGTTTATTCATTTAGTCGTGTCCGACTCTTCGTGACCCCATTGACCAGAGCACGCCAGGCCCTCCTGTCTTCCACTGCCTCCCGGAGTTGAGTCAAATTCATGTTGGTAGCTTCGATGACACTGTCCAGCCATCTCGTCCTCTGTTGTCCCCTTCT
This sequence comes from Pogona vitticeps, assembly GCF_051106095.1. NCBI lineage: Eukaryota > Metazoa > Chordata > Lepidosauria > Squamata > Agamidae > Pogona > Pogona vitticeps. Next base: position 188,911,370 of record NC_135783.1, read on the forward strand.
CCTCTTGCCCCCACACTTTCCCAACATCAGGGTCTTTTCCAGGGAGTCTTCTCTTCTCATGAGATGGCCAAAGTATTGGAGCCTCAGCTTCAGGATCTGTCCTTCCAGTGAGCACTAGTAGAACTAGTGGGCAACTAAGTAGAACAGGCAAAATAACACTGAATGGGTTCCCAATGAATTCTGCCCTGCCCCCAGGAGGACTGTGCTTTTATTAACCTTACAAGCTCACAGATAGTGGACAGTATACAGATAGGTTACAGAGTTCAGATAGGACAATCTGAATTATAATTGTCCTAATTAAAGGCTCTATGCAAGCTCTCTAGCACCTATGAGAAAGAAGAAGAATGGTGGGCAGTCATGCCCCTCAGAAGCAGCTGTGATGTCATCCAGGAGGGTTTGCCCTCTCCTGTAGATTAAGCCAACAGCTTAGCAACCTTGGGAATGGCACCCCCACAGTGGTTGATCCCGTTGACTCCAGGAGTATGCAACCTATTCCCTTTCAACTCACCCAGCGAGGTCAGCAGCAAGGAAGAAGAGGTGTGGATTCAATTCTTCTCTGCAGTCTGCGCCACTGCATATTAAACCCACACAGAGACCCATGCAAAGACTACATATGAATCGGGCAGAAGCATGACGGACAAACATGGCAGCATTTCCCTGGCCATTGCTAATGTTAAGTGAGGCACGGCTGTGCTGCTACTGCTAAATTTAGGATGATGCTCCTGCTGTGACTTTCCTTTCAGCACTCCCACAACAATTGCATTTCACATGTGTCAACAGTAATCACCATCTTTTACTTGCTAACTGAGAGGAGTTCCTAATCTCAGCCCTACTAGGCAGGTGCTTCCTTCACAAAAGACCTTCAAATTAGCATTGACAGGGCACTTTCATTAGGAAGCCAATTAGTCCTGAAAAAACAGGGAGAGGAAACTATCCATCTGGAACTTCAAAGCTTCTCCCTGGGTGATTAGGGAATGGAAGGCTCCACTGTAGTGAGGTTGTACGTTCCATCTGAAGAAGATGAAATGAAGCCAGGGGAGAGGAGTTGGTTCAGAGAATATTGAACATTAGATTTAAACATCTGACTAAGTCTTTATCCTCTGTGCCATGTAGGGCTGGTTGCCAGTTTTTGCTGACCCCAGATCTTCTGCTGTTCACAGTAACTTTTTCTTTAAATACCTATTATGTTCCATCAAGTCATCGCCAAACAATAGTGATCCTACAGATACATGACTTCCAAGTTCTTGCAAACTCAATGCTGTAGCTACCTTTATGGACTTCTGTTCCCTCTTCTTTAATCTTCCTGTTTTCCTTCTGCCTTCAACTTTTCCTAGCACTACTTTCTTCTCCAATGAGTCTTGCCTTCTCATGATTTCCCCAAAATACAATAGGTTCAGTTTCTTCATTTTTGCTTCCAGGGAGAGTTCAGGATTGATTTGATCTAGGGACCATTTAAGTCCTTTTGCAAAGATAAGCCAGTGATTACTGCTCATGAATATATTGTGAATAATTTCAGCTTTTGATTTAGGGAGCTTAGAATCAGACAAAAGGCTCAACTGGGACAGGTTATTATTTCTGCTCAGTTTTCAAATTACAACCATATAGTGATTGACCATGTGCCCTAATAATAGTTTCAACATAGATACTACCTTGCTATGTCCATGTGCCTAATCATGATAATCCTGATCCCCATCACAAATGAAGCATTATAAACACATGTATATTCAAATATGTATTTTTTACTAACTAGGAAGGGGGAGGATTTAAGTGTTGCTCAAACTCTAAATGATGAACCCATATAAATGTCACAGAGACTAAGACAAGAGCAAAGATCATGAATAAAATAAAGATCATTTTTCACAGCAAGAAAATGTGTGAGAAGTATTGATTAAAGTAGCTGAGAAGTAGAAAGAAAATGAGCTTTAAATCATAAACAAACTGAACTTGGAGCCGTCGCAGCTGAAAGTCCGGCACAGAAAAACATTTGCTATAGAATAATTTAGAAACTGAACAAAGGGAAATGGAAGCAACAGATTTTTTTTTTAATGTTAGAATTAGAGATGGGGACGACTTACCATTTTGGCAAGTCGTCTCGCTTCATGAGTCGTCAAAAGTTGACGACTCATGAAGCATGAAGTTGCCCCCATGAAGCGACAAATAACAAAGTTGTTTGTCAATTTGTGGAGGAGTTATTTAAAAAACACCCCGCCCCCCGCTGCCACCGCCCCCCCGCTGCCACCCCCCTCCGTGTCTTTGTAACCCATGAATATGAAGGGATGAATATTTAACAAATCAGCTATTTTCATTGAAAAAGCTGATCCATTTTTATATTCGTTGTCATCTCTAGTGAGAATCTTTCCCATAAGGCAGAACAATTAGAGAGCCCTTAGTAAATGGTGCTCTAGGATTAGAAGGTGAACCTGTCAACCACTCAGTTCCATTCACTCACTGTAGTCTCAACTCATTCTCAGCATTTTCACAGAAATAAAATTTTGATGGATTTTTTTTCCTACCCTGGAAACAATGTGTCTGCATTTCCAAGTAACGAGGCCCTGTGTGTCTCTAGTTAATGTCCTGATCACTCTGGAGAGACCCTTGCTTTGCCTCAAGCAGCATCAAAACAATCCAAAAGTGGCCCGTTTGGCTTGGACTTTGTCCGGACCGGAAGGGCATCTCTGATACACATAGAATCACGGTGGTAGAAGGGGCCTCTAAAGGTCACTGAGTCCAACACCTTGCTCAATGCAGGAATCCAAATCAAAGCAAATCTGACAGATGGCTATCTAATTTTTCTTGAATGCCTCCTATGTTTGAAGCATTCACCATCTCCCAAGGTAATTGGTTCCATTCTTCTTGAAGTGTGGTGACCAGAACTGGACACAGCACACAAGATGAAGCATACCCATGGCCTAATAGAGGGGGGACTAGTATTTCATTGGATTTGAAGACTACCCATCTGTTAATGCCACCTACATTTGCATTGGCCTTTTTTTGCAACCACTTCACACTGTTGGCTCATATTCAGCTTGTGGTCTGCAGCACTTCCAATATCTTTCTTGTAGTATTCCTCAGCCAAGTATTCCTGTCTTATATGTTTGGGGTTTTTTCCCCTAGGTGTAGAACTTTGCAATTATCCCTGTTAAATTCAATACTTCTGTTTTCAGCCCACTGCTCGAACCTACTGTATCAAGATGTTTCTTGAATGTTGTTTCTGTCTTCCAGGGTATCAGTTAATCCACCAAATTTTGTGTCGTCAGCAGGTTTGATAAGCATTCCCTATAATGTAAACTATCTTCACAGAGGCCTTTCCAATTGTACTTTTGCTTTTATTGCACCTCTGGCAGTTTACCCATCATCTATGATTTCAAGAAAATAATGAGCAGTGGTTCTGAGAGTTTTTCAGGCAGTTCCTTCAGCACACTTGGATGTAGTTTATCATGCCCTGGAGAGCTGAACTCATTTAAAGTGATAAGATATTCCTTGATTATTTGTTTATCACTCTCAAGTTGCAATCCTGTCCTCTCCATTTGTACTTCACATTTGCCTGGAGGGTCATAGACAGGAAAGGCTGAGCTAAAATAGGAATTGAAAACTTCTGCTTTTTTTTTTGTCACCTGACATATTGTTCCGTTCCCACTGAGTAGCTGAGCCACAATTTATTTTCCCTGAGGAATATTTTTGTTGTTCTCAGCCTCTCTTGCTAACCTCAGCTCACTTTTCTCACCTTTTGCCTTCCTAATGCCATCCCTGCAATTCTTTGATACTTCTCTATACTCTTCCTTTGTGGCCTGACCTTCCTTCTCCTTCCTATATGTGTTCTTTCTTTTTTTTTTTCAGGTCCTCTCTGAGCTTTTCATAAAGCCACATTCTTCCACATTCTTCTCTCGTTGGTAGCTTTGCTTTTAGAATTTCCTCTTTAAGAAACTCTCACCCATCTTGAACTTTTTTTCTTGTTAGGATCTTGTGCCATGAGACCTTACTTATCAATATCCTGAATTTATTAAAATTGGCTTTCTTAAATCCCAGCATACACTTGTGGCTGCACTGTGCTTTGGTTTCCTTTGAAATCAAGAATTCTTGTAGAAAATGGTCACTTCCTCTCAAAGTTCCCCTTACTGCTACTTCTTCCACAAAATAATCTCTATTGGTTAGAATCAGCTCAGTGTTAGCTACTCCTCTAGTTTCTTTATTCACATTTTGTAGGAGAAACCTATCAGCAACATAAGCCAGGAATTTCTTGGAAGTGTTATGTTTGGCAGAATTTGCCTCCCAACAGATATTAAGATGATTGAAATCTTCCATTACTACTACATTGTGTTTCACAATGCTTGCTACCCAAGCTGTTACAATCTGCTGTGAAAACATGAATCTCTTTCCAGCACTACGATAAAGTGATTGAAAGCCTGTTACACAAAGTTATGCAACAGTTGTGATGTTGTAATTAGTAGCAAATTGCCACTGATTAATGGCTTCCTTTATTGCTATTGGATTGTATGTGACTGTAATTTTGTGTCACATGCACCCTGAAATCATCTTTAATCAGTGGTGATATCCCACTGATGATGACATCATCCCCATTGTGCACATGAAGCAGTGCAACAGGATTTCAGATACTCAGTGGCAATTAGCATACACATCAAAGAAGTTGAAATTTGTGGTCAGTTCAACTACAAATATGTAAGCAAAAGAGAAAGAAGGCTCTACTCTATTGTGTCATTGCCACCTCTCCAGATGTTCACACTCAATACATATGTGGTGTATGTCTGTGTAGTGGGAATGTTTGAGTGTGTAGGTATACATGCATCCAAATGTGCCCACTATGAATATCACTCTGTTCATGCATTTAGATGAGGTTGTGTATGTTCATTCTTTAGAAAAATCTCAGCCTACGTCCTCTCTGCCAGTAAATGATTCCTCTATGTAAAGTGTATATGAAGGATAACACAAGATGATTGCAGTGATATAATTACTGCAGCTATACAATTTTTTTAAATGCATTAAAATGCAGTGCTTTGTTCAATATAATCTGGAATAGATTCAAGAGAGAGAATTTAAACCTGGAGTAGGGAATCTTGTCCCTCCAGAATTGCTGAACAGCATCATCTTTGAGATCTAACTAGCTTAACTCTGGTGAGGAATGATGAGACTTGCCTTCAAGTAAAATCTGGAGGCTTCGTGTATACAGTTCCTGGTTGACACCTTGAGAGTCATCTTGCTCTACTCCCCAGATCTCTGCTACAACCTCCCAGAATATGAAATTGTGCCCTGACTAGGTTTCAGGAAAACGGGTTGCTTCAAAAATATTTTCCTATTCAAAATACATTAGAATTCATATCCAGCTTTTTGCACAAGCTGCTCACAATCTCAGCAGGTGAATCCCTGGTGATTCCCCACCTCACCCCACCCAGCATCTTTGAAATGTGGTTTAACTGTTGTGCCATCGGGGATTGTCTGTAAACTGTTGAGTCCAGTTGCATAAAACGGAAAGCGGGACAGACTCAAGCTCAGACAATACAGAGCTTACAGCAGAGGCAACTTCCTGCTGGTTAACGTCTTTAAGACCCCCCTGTGCAATGATGTAATACAAAACCGAGAGTGTCTGGTCTCCAAAAGTGAAATGGATCATTCAGAAGCAAACAATGGAGCTAACTGTATTCTTATTCATGTTGTGGCTGGAACTTCAAAGAGAGCTAAAAGGATGGTAGAGATGTAGGATGCAGGTAAAACCACCCCCCTGCATCCTCCTCCCACCAAAAGTCAGTCAAGCCTTTGTGTGATAAATGGGAAGGTCTGAAGCGGAGCCTGTGTGTTTGGCTGAAGATACATAATAGACCTTCTAGAACTGAGACCCTCAAAAGGCGTGATTCTTGATCATAGTAGCCCTGTTATCCCTTTCAACTAAACACGCTTAACAAGCTCTATTTCAGACCTTCACATGAGGAACACAAAGGTTTGACTGAGTTCTGGGTGACAAAGATTTATCACACAACTCTTTTAACCTTCCTTGCATTTTCAAATGTGATGCATGAACAGGGCTTACTCTGATGACTGGTTTGCACCTTTCCAAACCCTTGGGCAGTGCCGGTGTTGGACAGCGATCTTTTAGCTAGGCAACACTTGGTTTGGTTTGTCTTGTTTTTCTCAATTCAGGTAGTCATCTTGCTCTTGGTTAATGAGAAAAAAAATCTGGACAAGTTTGCATTATCCTAAATCCAACAGCTTGGCGGATTAGTTAGGTTATTGTATAGCCACTGCGAGAAACTTAAGTATGAGGATTGTGGAGAAGAAGGACAAAATGGGCATATGGAAAAACATAGGAGAAACTATTAATCAACACCCCCTCAGTCATTCTGAGTTATGCTGCAACACAGAGTTCAATGGCTGCAGGTAACGCTACTGTGAAACCAGCTTAAAATTCCTCCACCAGACTTACCATATATCCAAGAAAAACATTTTTTTTCCCAATAGGACACTGCCAACATAAAGCCAGAGATGCCAACATCACCCACCTCCCCTTACAAAATCTCAGTATTTAGGATTCCAAATAAAAAGGATTAGGGGAGGCAAACGTGAAGTGGAGGGCAAGAGATTTTAAGGTTCACCAAAAGGGAACATGGCATTTAAAAGTATGAGAAATACTGTTGTTCGTATAGGTAAAACATGGGACAGCCTTCATTGATCCAACTCCTACAGTCCTTGATGTGGTAAATGAGTGTGTACAATTTTTCTGCTTCTAGGAGAGAGAAGCTAGCCTGCTTCTGCACATGTGGACACATGAAAATGCCATTAACACCTTGGATTCATCTTGGTTCCTTTCCAGCTGTACAATGTGAATATTTGATTGTTGATTCACACAGGATTGCATCTTATCCTTTGTGTGTAGGAACCACACAGGAAGAGCACCTGTGTGATATGCATGTAACTCCTTTATTGGGCTTCCAAACACGGGGGCCGCCATGTGAGAGGGAAAGATATCTTCTCCACTCACAGCAGATCAACTAGCCATGGCTTTGTTTAGAACCGATTCCCTAAGTCAATTCTTCAGAGCAGAACCTCCCTGAAAATGGTAATCAAGGGAGTGCTATTAGCATGTGATCAACTCTTTAGTCCCAATCATCCTTAAACTGTCCATGGAAATTTCTCAGGTTTTCCCCCTACTTGCAGTGAACTTACGTGGTGTCAAATATGGCTCTCCCAGTTTGTCTTCAAAGCACTACCAGCATTTAACACACCAGAATTTTTACAAGCTGACTGTCTCTTTGTCTCTTTCAACTCATGCAATATACCAGCATTGGGATCTGCTATGGGAAAAGTCAGACAGAGATTTTAATCACTTTTCTGGTTGAATCCACAGCATTTTCTTGGGGGCAGCAATGCTTCCGAAGGAGGTTCTGAAGTTGGCTAGATGGAAAACAAGATTCAAATGCTAATTTTATTGTAATCCCCAGGAATCGTGCAGACCTAATTAATTAATTAGCAAACTTCAGGGCTTAATGAACTCTGTGTGGGAAGTATTTAATTCTGCACTGCACGGCATAGAGCACTTGAACGTTGTCATTGCATAATCCCCCAATTAGAGCAATGGTAACAGAAGACTTGGTAAGGAGGGAGGGGGTCACAGAGAGAAACACCTCTGCAAATTCAAGCATTTGATTGCAGGGGATAAAACCACAGGAGGCTGCTGATTTGTGCAAAAAGTATTGCGCTTTCTACCACCTCCATATTTTCTCCCCTACCTCCAAACATGTTGCCTAGACAACAGTTAGTGACCGCCCACTTAGATATCTAGAATAGGTCATTTTTTTTCATAGAAACAGAGAAAATCATCTTTTTAAGAAAACCACATCATCTGAAACAGAATGAACAAGTCAACATTCTCCTTTACATACTGGAATATGTCAAAGAATTTCAGAAGCTCAGTCTATGCTTTATAGATTACGAGAAAGCCTTTGACTTGTGTGGATCATGAGAAACTACAGTTTGTCCTGAAAGAAATGGGTGTGCCTCAACACTTGATTGTCCTGAAGTGTCACCTGCACTGTGACAAGAAGCTACCAGTAAGACAGAAAATGAAGAGACAGAATGGTTTCTTAGAGGCAAAGATGTGAGACAAGGGTGCATTTCATCCTTTACCTGTTCAATTTGTATGCAGAACATATCATATGGAAAGCCACACTAGATTCAGATGAAGGAAGAGTGAAGATCAGTGGAAGAAATATCAGTAATCTAAAATATGCTGTTGACACTATCATACTGGAAGAAAGCATCAATGACTTGAGACAACTTGAGTAAAAGGAGAAAGTGTCAAAGAAGAACTGCTGTTGAACATCAAGAAGACCAAAATCATGACTACTGAAGGGCTACACAACTTTAATGTTGACAACGAAGAAATTGCAATTGGCAAACATTTTTATACAAATCTTTTGTATAGTAGATCTGGGTTCAATCATCAATCCAAATGGAGAGTGCAGCCAAGAAAATAGAATAATGATTTCCAGTCACCATGTATGGGTGTGAAACTTCAATAGTAGAAAAAGCTGACAGGGGAGGAAAAAATTTTGTTTGAAATTAGAGATGGCATGAACTGTGGTTTGGCCCAGTTCAGCATGGCATCCGCACAGGTGTTCCATGGGCACAAGGCACTGCCTTCCCCACCTCCTCTGTGTGATTGCCTCTTCACCACCAGCAGCATGCAGTTTCCTCCTCTGCCTCCTCTGGCAGCTGCCCACTCAGACAAGGAGGCGTGTCAGGACATTACTGTTACATACAGCACTGATGTTACCTGTCTGTCATGGGTTTGGAGGGAAAGTTCCATCCTATGGGGAGTGGAAGGCGGGACATCAGGAGGAGGGGCTGTACTGTATATATATGTGATGCGTGTGTGGAGAAGTTGAGACGCTGGGAAGAGACAAAGCAGCAGCTGGGAAGAAGAAGCTGGTGTGGGAGTCTGTGTGTCAGACAGGGTACTACTGTGTGTCAGAGTACCAACCTGATAGGTTTAGGTGTCTGTTGGTTAGCCAGAACTGATAGGTTCAGGGTCTGTGCTTCAAGTTAAGTGTTCTGTGTGAACCAAACTGTATGCATGTATGAATGAGACTAAGCCACGTTACTATATCTTATTCACCTGATTATTTTGTTTTGCCTGTGTGTTGTTTTAAATAAACCTTATTCTTTTATTTGTTGAAAATCCATCCCTGGTCTGTGTGACTTCTTAGAGGGAATGGTTGGTGGCAGCTTAGTTAACGTGTGGCAGATCCCAGTAGGTCTGGGTTCGTCACATTGATTGGTGTCCAGCGTGTGGGATACGACTGGTCCAGTTGTCCAGCGGTCCAGCAAAGCCTTGGCAAGTGTGCCCAGAGCAAGGGGGGTCTAGTCAGGGACAATCTGAGAGCACGTAGGTAATCTTCTAGGTGTACCTCACGGGGGGGGTGCACTAGTAGAAGAACGTGTAACCTCAGATTGGGGGCTAGATTAGGGAGCTCTGAGGCAGCCTGTTTTGGCGGGAAAAAGCTGAGGCAAAACTGTGAAATAGCAGTGAGCTAGCTTGTCTGCTGAGAGGCCCAGCAGAGGGGGGTAGACTCTAGCTCGCAACTGTTGCAAGTAGTGCTGAAGGACAGCAGCAATCTATAGGGAAAGCTGGTTCTGAGGCAAAAAAAAAAAAGTGGTCGCTTTATTTTGAGGCTTGACTTTTGAAAGCAGCCTGTTCTGGGGGGGAGTATGCCCTTGACTCGAAGCCAAATGGCAGAAATGGATGAAGTGAAAGACCCCCAGGTTGACCAAGGTTCTGAGGATGAATTTGGCTCAGTGCAAGGTGACAGCACAGGAGAGCAGAACCCAGAACTCAGAAAATTGCTCATAGCCCAACAGCATGAACTGAGGATGAGGCAATTTGAAATGGAGGAAAGGGAAAGAGAAGAAAGATTTGAGAGAGAAAAAATCCAGGAAAGGGAGAGGCAAAGACAATTTGATCTGGAAAAAGAAAGAATGGCGTTTGAATTAAGAAAATTGGAACTGATGAATCAGAACAATAATAACAATAGGGATTCTGAGGGAGGCCAATTGTCTAAAGCTGACCTGAAGAAATTCCCTGTGTACCACAAGGGAGATTGTCCTGAGGTGTTCTTTTCCTTAGTGGAAAGAGCGTTTGTGGACTTCTCAGTGAGGGAAACTGAGAAGATGACCATCATGCGATCTTTAATCAGTGGCAGTCTGGCAGAAGTCTATGCAGAGATGCCACAGGAACTGATGAAAGATTTTGCAGAGTTTAAAAAACTGGTGTTTGCCAGACATGGGATAAATGCGGAACAGCTGAAGCAAAGATTCAGGTCAATCACCAAGAAACCAGAGCAGACTTTTACCCAAGTGGGGGCTCAATTGGTGAGGCTGCTAGAGAAATGGCTATCTCAGGAGGGGACAGAGACCTTTCAGCAGCTTAAAGATTTGATAGCGCTGGAACAGTTCTATTCAGTCCTACATGGGGAACTGAAATTCCAGGTGAGGGAAAGGAAACCTAGATCTGTGGCCGAAGCAGCAGAGATCGCAGATTTTATTTACCAGATAAGAAAGCCCTTAGGTGAGGAGAAATCTGTAGGAAAACCCAAAGAAACCTACAGCAAGTACTCTCAGGGACCAGGGAAAAACCAGCAAGGGGGAGGGGCCCATGGTGCAGGGAAGCCCTCAGACATGAAACCAAGACCTCAGATTTTGGAGGGAAAACCAAAACAAGATGAGAGAGATTCAAAATACACCAGAAAATGTTATTTCTGTCAGGGAAAGGGCCATCTAATCTCAGAGTGTGAGAAATTAAAGCAGCTAAAAGGAATTGTGCCTCAGGATTCGAGTGGAACCAAGCCAAAAGCTGTGTTCTGTGTCCAGAAAGAGCAAGGCTCATTGTCACTGAGGGAGCCTGTTGCCATGGCTACTCAATCTGGAACAGCTACATCTGCTGATCAGGCTGAGGAAAATGGTCCTCTTGTAGAGGTCAGGCGCTGCCTACTGGTGAGGACAGATTCTCAGTTGTTTGAGACAGCAGGGGTGGACGTAGGAATACTTGGCCATCAGTATCGGGGGCTGCGGGACACTTGTTCTCAGGTGATCCTGTGCCATCCAGATATTATTCCTAGGGAGTATGTAATCCCAAATGAGAGCATGAAGGTGGCAGGGATTGAGGGGCAGGTAATCTCACTGCCAGTCGCGGAGGTACCTGTGAACTTTCAAGGCTGGAGGGGAGTTTGGCGGCTAGCAATTTCATCGACTCTGCCAGCAGCCGTGCTCGTGGGAAATGACCTGGCTGAACATGTGAAACGGGTGCTAGTGATTACACGTTCACAAGCCACCACGGGGACAGTTCAGGGGGGTAATGATGAGCCAGAGACGGAAGCAGAGGGGAGTTCAGAAGCTGTGGTGGAAACCTTAACCACAGACAGCCGATTTGGACAAGAGCAAAAGGCAGACGCCACTCTCCAAAAGTGTTTTGAACAGGTGACTGACGCCCAGCTAACACCTGAAACCCCAGTGAGATTTCTGGAGAAAAAGGGGATTTTATATAGAGAGACCCTGAGGAATATCTCAAAAGGGGGAGATGGGATCAGAAGTCAGCTGGTGGTACCTGAAAAGTATCGCCCCATGATCTTACAAAGGGGGCACTCTGACATGTTTGCTGCACACTTAGGGGTGAACAAAACACAGCAGAGAATCACACAGAATTTTTACTGGCCTGACATAGGGAAGCAGATCAGGGAGTTCTGTAAAAAATGTGATGTGTGTCAAAGGCAGGGGAATAGCCGCGACAGGACCAAAGCAAAGTTGTGCCCTTTGCCTGTGATTGACACTCCGTTCAAATGCATAGGGGTGGATATTGTGGGACCTTTGCCCAAGGCCACAAAGAGGGGGAACAGGTTCATTCTCACCATTGTGGACCATGCCACGAGGTACCCTGAAGCCATACCCTTGACTAACATTGAAACTAACACAGTGGCAGATGCCTTGGTGGGGTATATGTCCAGGATGGGATTTGCCTCAGAAATAATCACAGATTTGGGCGCATCGTTCACATCAAAGCTCATGAAACGCTTATGGCAAATCTGTGGAATTAAGCACAAGGAAACTACTGCCTATCATCCTGAAAGTAATGGGTTAACTGAGAAGTTCAATGGGACTCTAATGCGCATGATTAGGGCTTACTTGGCAGAGAATCCAAACAATTGGGACCAGAAGCTGCAATCACTTTTGTTTGCTTATCGATCAGTGCCACAAGCCAGTACCGGGTTTAGTCCATTTGAACTTTTATTTGGGAGAAGGGTGAAAGGGCCCCTTGATTTGATCAAACAAAATTGGGAGCAGATCACCCAGGATGACCCACAAGACGTTGTGACATATATAGACTCTTTAAGGAAGGACCTAAAGAGAAACCTAGAGCTAGCAGCAGAGACCCTGCAAGCTCAAAAGGTCAGAAAGAAAGTTTGGGATGACCAGAAAGCCGGGGAGAGGCACTTTAACCCAGGGGAGGGAGTGCTTTGGCCTAGGCTCTGCAAAGAAAACAAACTGCAGCTGGGTAGCCCAGAAGTAAAGTGCTTGGGTCACATAGTAGGGGGAGGAGTGATAAAACCCCTGGAGGCCAAAATAGAAGCTGTTCGTGATTGGCCTAGACCCAACACCAAGAAAAAAGTCAAATCATTTCTTGGGTTGGTGGGCTACTACAGAAAGTTCATCCCGAGGTTTAGCGAGATTGCGGCTCCGCTGACCGATCTGACGAGGAAGAAGGCTGATGACCGCATCCCGTGGGCCAGCGACTGTGAGGAGGCGTTCCAGAGGTTGAAGCAGGAGCTCATCAACTATCCAGTGCTGCGGGCTCCAGACTTCGACCGGGAGTTCATCATCTACACCGATGCGTCTAACAGCGGGGTAGGAGCAGTTCTTTGCCAGGAGGATGAGAATGGTGACCAGCATCCACTGTCCTACCTGAGTAGGAAACTCCAAAAAGGTGAGAGACATTTGGCAACCGTGGAGAAGGAGTGTTTGGCCATAGTCTACGCGATCCAGAAGGCCAAGCCCTACATCTGGGGAAGACATTTTGTTCTGTGCACTGACCATTCACCACTGCAATGGTTAAAGACAATGAAAACCCACAATAGCAAACTTATGAGGTGGGCTTTAAACCTACAGGACTATGACTTTGAAGTGAAGGTGGTTAGAGGGTCAGTGAACTGTGTTGCTGACGCCTTGTCAAGAAGACCTGAAGAATGAAGACGGCGAAAGAAACATGGACTATGTATATATTTTGGTGAACAAAAAGGTTAAATGTACCTGGTTTTTTTGAATTTGGTTTGTATGAATAAAGGTAAATTGATGTAATGTATATGGTAAATGTTTAAATGCCTAATTGCTATGGTTAACTTAGAATGTAAGTATAAGTAAGTATGATATGGTATGTATAACTGTTGTTGTGTGTTTTATCCAGGTTGTTTTTTGGGAAAAAGCACCTTAGCTTTCCCCCTACAAAACAACTTATAAAGAGGGGAGGTGTTACATACAGCACTGATGTTACCTGTCTGTCATGGGTTTGGAGGGAAAGTTCCATCCTATGGGGAGTGGAAGGCGGGACATCAGGAGGAGGGGCTGTACTGTATATATATGTGATGCGTGTGTGGAGAAGTTGAGACGCTGGGAAGAGACAAAGCAGCAGCTGGGAAGAAGAAGCTGGTGTGGGAGTCTGTGTGTCAGACAGGGTACTACTGTGTGTCAGAGTACCAACCTGATAGGTTCAGGTGTCTGTTGGTTAGCCAGAACTGATAGGTTCAGGGTCTGTGCTTCAAGTTAAGTGTTCTGTGTGAACCAAACTGTATGCATGTATGAATGAGACTAAGCCACGTTACTATATCTTATTCACCTGATTATTTTGTTTTGCCTGTGTGTTGTTTTAAATAAACCTTATTCTTTTATTTGTTGAAAATCCATCCCTGGTCTGTGTGACTTCTTAGAGGGAATGGTTGGTGGCAGCTTAGTTAACGTGTGGCAGATCCCAGTAGGTCTGGGTTCGTCACAATTACCAGTGAGTGGACAATCATGCAGAGGAGGTGGGGAGGGAAGCATACAGTGCCCACAGAACAACTATTTGGGCACCACACGGAATCAGGCCAAATCACCAAATCATGTTTCACATCTATCTCTATTTGAAACAGGGTGCTGGAGGAGAGTTTGGAGATACCCTGTACGTGGAGAGGGTATCAGTAATTGAAAGGGGGAGGGGAATAGAGTGGGGTGAAATGCATGGGAGAAGAAATGTCTGCTGTGTGAATAGATGGATCACTCAAGTGCAAAATAAAATACAGTGGTGCCTCGCTTAGCGACGTTAATTCATTCCGCAAAAATTGCTGCAGAACGAAAACGTCGCTATGCGATATTAAAAAGCCCATAGAAATGCATCGAAACCCCTTCAATGCATTCCTATGGGCTTAAACTCACCGTTGAGCAAAGATCCTCCATAGCGCTGCCATTTTCGGTGCCTCTAAAGCGAGGAATCCATCCCTAAACATAGCGGGCGGCCATGATTTTTTCCCGGCGGCCATTTTGAAACCAACAATCAGCTGTGCGAAAATGGGAGCTTTGTGATGATCACTTCCCTGCGATCATCGCAAAGCGAAATTTCCCCATAGAGAACATCACAAAGCGATCGCTTTTGCAATCGCAAAAACAGCGTCGCTAAGCGATTTCGTCGCTAAACGGAGTGATCGCTAAGTGAGGCACCACTGTAGATTACACTGAAGATAAGAGCCTTTTAAATATTACATGGCTTGCTCCAAATTTCCCTATCTAGTCATGTTCTTTGGTCAATTCTTAACTTGGGGCAATTTACCTCAAAAAGTTACACATTTTGTGCTACACCAGTGTAACTATGAGGACCTGGACAATTCTTCAAGCTTTAATTTTTGAGAAACGCTGATTTCACCCTCTGCCATTCCAGTTCTGTCACATCATGGAAAATCCTTGCACGGGATAATTGCATGACAAATTTTTGCATAAGGTAACATGGCCTGAACATATTCGTTGCTACAGTAAATCAGAACATTGTGCATTTTATCCCATCTTTTTGGTGGACCAGCGTTATTCTGCAGCCATTATGTACAATTCATTCCGTCATTTCTGTGTGATGAGAAGGCTTCCCCAGTGACCGTGCTTGCAGATGCAATTCACAAAACTAAAGAAGGTAAACACACATTTTATGAATATTTCCCTCAAACATATTACCTATATCATATTAGATGAAGTGATGTAAGAGCCAGAATGTGTTTACTGTTCCTCTTCTTTTGTGCTTTTAGGTTACCTTCCACTGCTTCAGAGGAGTTGTGCTAACATTTGCAACCATGCCCAGATATCAAAATGTTATATAACATGCCACAGAACACTGTCTGGGGACATTAAGATTATTTTGCCTCATAAAAGTTCTCCATGATTCATTTTAGAAATTATCAGCAAAACACAAATGTTCTCTATCAGACCCACACGCAAGAGCCAGTCATCTCCCCAACCAGATGCTCTGTTTATGCTCCCAGAGGTGAAGTGCCTCCTTAATATTAAAACAAAAAAGACTTATTACACGTCCCTTTAATTTCAATGCAACTGGCTCAGAAATTCATCAGTAACTCTGCTGTTCGAATCCACAGCTAATATGGGTGAGCAGAAGGCCAATACACTGAAGGCCAATACACTGAGTCAGGCTACTGCAGGTCTTGCAGCAACTTAGGAATGAGAATGGATGTGCTCACCTTCCTGGGCTATTGCCCGCTACCCAAACAATGATGAAACGATTACAAACTACTATGTCCCAAGCACTCTTAGGAGATCTGAGATGTCAAATTCCACTCATTACAAAGCAGCCATTGATTAAACACCCTTTTGGCAAAAGAAAAATGCTTTAATAAAAGAATAACACCCCCGTCCTTTGCTGAAATATTTAACGTTTTCAACTAAAAGTCTCTGAAGATTGAGGGCCACCCACTGAAAACACCAGGATGCTCAAACCATGGCATCTTCTTTCATTCTTCGCCACTTTGAGAGCCTGAGCCAACTGGACATCTTCCAGATGACTGGGCATGAAAGAAAATGGAAGTCCAACATTTCTGGAGGGCACCAGGTTGGGGAATCCTTTTCTACGCTGACCACAAAATATTTACTTGTACTCTATTGAGGTATGCATGTACCCATGTGTGTATGTATCTTCCAGATTTATATCACTTCCACCCCTTCGTAATAAATCACTTACTTTAAAAAAATAATTCTTCTTCTCTCAGATAAATTGATTTTTCTTCTTTGGGCTGATTTAACTAAAAGACAGAATCCATTTTGGGAGTGCATGCGGTAGTGGAAGGAAAGAAAAAACCTCCAGCATTCACAGCACCTTTCTTCCTTACAAAATGAGAAGGGAAAAACTGGAGAATATATTGCCAGGTATTTATTGGAACTGTGTACATTCCCCCACACATCTGCCATATGAAAGTCTACCCACCACCCTGCCAATCAAGCTGACAAGACTGTCAGTAAATGAATTGTTTCTAAAGTGAGAATAAGAACAGCAAGCCTTCGAGTGAACTGCCAAAGGAAAGCCTCTTCTTTTTTCTTACCTAGATGATTGTCATGAAACTGGGAAATGGAGGGATCATGGACTCTGGTGCCCTTCTGAAAAATATGGACTTTGTAGTCAGTGGTTAGAATGAGCTGGCTGAGAGAAGGAAGGCAATGCCCATCAGTAACTGGAAAGGAATAGTGCCTGCAGTTAATCGGTGTGAGGCTGGATTTCAAGGCCAGGCTGGGCCATTCTTTGGTATTAAGCTAACTGGGAAGATGGTTTTCAGCAGAAGTTGACAAATGGCTATTTATATAGTCTGTACTGCCTTGGAAAACTTGTCCATTGCTCTTTTATTGCTCTACGGCCATAGTAGTCATAGCTTTATATAAACAACCTACTTCCTCTGGTGAATTCTTCCATGGCTCCTTTTTGTTTTAGTAATAGCTTATCAAACTGATAAATAAATACCTTGAGATTTGGGGTTTCATAGAAGATAATTTGAATGTGGAAGACAGTTAAGCTGTTGCCATCCAGACAAAGGGCTGTGACACCTCTTTTCAATTATGTTTCTGATGCTGAATGAGGGCTGCTCTTTCTTTCTTTCTTTCTTTCTTTCTTTCTTTCTTTCTTTCTTTCTTTCTTTCTTTCTTTCTTTCTTTCTTTCTTTCAGGCCCCAGTGTGCAAATTTCCTCTGAAATGAAATAAAAACTTGAAAGTCAACAAATTCAGACATGGAAAATGCTGTCAAATTTGGCAGGAGCTGGGTGGTGATTAAAAGGTCCTTATCTTCATTGCAGTCTAGTTTAACTCTTGTTACTAATCTGTGAAGGCAGAACAAAGCGCTATTTTGCATCTCAGTGAATCTTCCCAAAAGACTACATGCCCTAGCCCTTGACCAGAAAGATACAGGCCAGCTCTTAAAGGTAAAGGATGAATCATTTAAAGTAAGCAGAAAAGGTCTTTTTTTGCGTGTATGTCAAACTGTGCTAACAGAGAACCATGTAGCATAACTTTATGTTACTATGGAAAGGTCCAAGAACAGATTGTCCATTCAAAGTACAGATAGGAAGAAAGAAGGACTACAGTATTAACAAAGTCTGTATTTGTTGAACTTTTGGGATTATTTCATAACTATTTTTGATGATGGTTTTCAATTTTGTTATATGTTTAATAATTTTCTTTTAAAAATTCTTTTTGTGTTCATGCTGCAGTCTTAACTGACTGTGAGCTGCCTTCAATCCCCTATGGAGAGAAAGGCAATATATAAATCATATATACATGCAAACATAAATTTCTAATGCACATTTGGCTATCTTCATATAGTTGCCAGTAGGGAGACAACAATTACATGGTTGAGATTCAGCAGCAGGATTGTAGCGTTATGTCCTACTACTGCTCGATTTTTGTTCATAATGAACAAATAGAGATGGTAGGATGGAAGATGAAAAATCCTCCAGCCCAAACACAATGAGGATATTCTACCTTTCTCTCTTTCATTAAAAAAAACCTGTTCACTCTCATTAGTTCTTTTCTCCCACCACTTTTGGTCTTTATTATTCTATCTTTATCTTTTTCTTTGATTCATTGCAACAGTTCCAGCTGCAGGAAGGACGTTTCAACGTCCTTGAACTGCAGGACAGGATTTGCCCTCCTCGGATCTGGAAGACACAAGGCAAGCTCCAGTCACATGTAAAGGAGGGAGGGGCAAGCAATTATTTAAAGGAATGCTCGCTCCCGACGCATCCTCTTTCTTGTTCAGGCACCCGCCCGCCCACCCTCTTTCTAGTGTGATTTTGGTCGCCTTTATGGGGCCGGATATGAATTTTTGACCTTTATCCTGATTGGATGGAGGGATTTTTTGCCTATCCCACACTGGAGAAGGGTTGTTGGCATTTGATTGGTGGTTATTCTCGGTCACACTGGCGGGTAGTGCGGGAAAAAACTGGTTGTCTCAGTGTGTCCCTTTGATAATTATGGTAAGCCAACAGCACATCCGACCTCCCAGCTCTGCGGATCGTGCAATTACAGGACTGGCGGCGGGAAGATACGCTGGGCTACTTTCGGACCAACAGTCATCAAATAAAGATGGCTCGAGGTCTGGGGTATTTATTAGAGGCCACCCAGGTTCCTGCTGTCGTCAAGACCACTGGAACCTGGGTCCTGGAACTCGCCCATTGACTGATATTGGTATCGTGGATGCCCTGCATTTCTTTCTCCGCACTACTGCAGGCCCCCTCATTTGATGAGGACAATGATATCTATGATCGGAGTCGATTTAATAAAGTGTGGCCCGTATTTAATCCATATCACTGTCTCGCGTTTTCATTTTGGGACCTGGGAGGGCAATAGGATCCTAGCCTATCAGGAATTATACCTTCAATAGAATGATGTCATAGTTGGAGTCAGAGTAAGGTTTGGCTATTTGGAGTTGGCTATATGACACTGATAGCAAACAAAATCCAAGAAGGCAAGAGAATGGGAGCAGCCGCATGGGTAAAACCCGCGTACTGAGGATAGTATATTGAATTTTGTGACAACATGCGGTAGCATCACCGTTTGGATTAGACAGTGAGCTAAAATCAAATTGGACTCATGAAGCACTTGCATTGGTCTGCATAAGTGAACCATCAAAAATTGTAAAAATTGACAAAGGGAACAATGTATTTCAATAGTGTTGAAACAACACCAAAGAAACACAGTTCACCCCATTTATCAGCTGAGCTACGCACACCAGAGTTTGGGATTGTTACCCAACAGAGTTTTCTAATTTTATCACTCCAGTTCACAGCTAATGAATGAGAGATCATTGGAATTAATTGCATTAATTGATTTAATTAAATATTTTGATTGTGTTGATTTATTTGATGAAGATGGCAAAAGTAGACTGCAATGCAGAATAATGATTATTGCAGTCTATTATTTCATCTAGCTGCATTTGATTTCCTGGCCACCCTCCTATTTTCTCTAAGGAGTCCAAAAAAGAGCAATGCCCAGATAGACCACAGTCTAAGCAAGCAGAGTACAAGAAAAGAACTGCAATGTAGGCACAGACAGTACAAAGGCAGTGGCAAATGGAAGTCCATGTTTCGATCCAACAAAGCTCTACCAGACAACAGGTGAGGTAAATGTACTGCAAAGACCAGAGCAATGGCCAGTTAGAACTCAGGGGCAGAAGGACATCAGAGGAAGACTCACTGGAGCCAGGAAGAGACATACTTTCCCACAACTTTCCTGTCCTGGAGCTCAGCTACTGGCACTTTGGACACCTCAACAGGAAGAAGACCCTGCACATGAGGATGCCATTATTTCCAAGGAGTCCTTCATTGCAGTAGAGCATTCTCTTAAAGAGTCATCAGCCTTGCCCATGCATGTACTCATGCTAAATCCCAGTCCCAACATATATGGGCTTCAGCCTAGCTCACTCTTGGGCTGGGAGGGAGAATCTCTTTCTCATTTTCTACTTGAGAGACACCTTCACAATGAGGCTCCCTGATCCCTTTCAACCCAGGGCCTGGGGCCAGATGGACTAGACTGTTCTTTAGTCCCCTTTGGCTCAGGAGGCTCAGGTTGACCTAATGTGATGTTTTTCACAAGGGCAGGAGACATTATATACTGCTCTCCAAACAGCTTTCTGACTGCAAGCCATCCTCCTTTGACTCTTGGTGATAGGTATTAATAGAAACAGTGTGGCATCACATTGTTGTATGCTGAGGAGTTTAGTGGCACTAAGTCACACTCACCAGGGAGCAGAAAAGTCAGAAATCAAGGATGATATGTGACGTGTGCCACACATTGCTAGGGAAATGAGACAAAAGAATGTTGCCACTGCTATTTTTAGTAACAAATATGCACATGTTGTTTTAAGGAAGAGGAATATGTATACAGTGGTGCCTTGCTAGATGATTGCCTTGTGGGACGAAAAACCCGCAAGACGATTGGTTTTTGCGATCACTATGGTGCCTCTCAAGACTTTTTTTTCCTATGACCATGCTTCGCTAGACTTTTTTTTTTTTTAGACCGATGCATAGGGAACCTTGCAAGACAATTTTTCACGAGATGACAATTTTCGCAGAACGAATTAAAATTGTCTTGCGAGGCACCACTATATACCTGTAGGATTTGGAATTCTAAGCACAAATCAAAATGGGAGGAATGTAGCCTTTGAAAAATGGGCTTGAAGATATGCAAGGAGCCATGTGTTGCAAAGAGGAGGTTCCAAGTTGAATGGATGGAAAGGACTCTTGCCTGAGACCTTTGATGACTGCTGCCACTCAGAACTCCACAGAACAATGATCTGACTCTGTTAAAAGCCGCTTCCCATGCCATGAGATTTTTCCCATCAGCTGTGATATATTACTTAGCCCTGTTTACATAGATACAAAAATGCATCAAAAATGAGGAAGCACTTGATACAGTTAGACCAGATAACCTGAGGGGTCTGAGGAGGTTCGAGGAGGTTTAAAACCTTAAGCAAGTGACTCTGGTTCAGGCCATATAGTCTTGAATCCAGAGTAAATTATCAAAATAACTCTGCTAATAATTAAATTGACAGCTTACAGTACCTTGCCACTAAGAATAGCGCTCAAGGAGTCTAACAATAGAACACAGAGAAAGAAGCCATCATTATCAACTTAGAACTACCAAGCTGGAAGGGACCTTATGGATTATGGAAGCACAGTGGAGGGAATCAAATTCCCAGTCTCTCACTCCACAGCCAGAGACCTAACTCACTGAGCTATCCAGCAGTTAAAACAGTTTCACCTTTTTTTTTGTTGTATTTCACCTTTTTAAAAAAAGGCACCTCAAATAAACCTCAAAAATAAAAACAGAAAAAAAGGCAACAGTGAAAACACATGGAAAACCCACTTGAGAAATAAATCTGCTCAGGTGCCAGAAAATCTGCTGAAGGGCAGCCAAGGCCGTGATGATGATTTGGCCTCCCTTGGCAGGGAGCTCCAAAGTCTTGGAACAAACATGAAGAAGTTCCTTTCTCATGCTCTCACCAGACGCATCTCTGATAGTGGCACAGCAGAGAGAGGGGTGGGTGGGAAGTGTTCCTCTCAAAAATCATCAAAGCGAGGCTTATTCGTATGGAAGAACACTTTGTTCCAAAGCTGTGATTTAAAGAGCGTAAGCAGGATTTGAACAGGGCCTAGAAGTACAAATAAAAAATAAATAAAAAATAATGCAGCCTACAGCTAGTCCAATTACCTGTCTGTCATTCTTGGTAAACAAAAAAAGATTTCCATTTACACATTATTCATCTGGTCTTAATATTATACATGCCTGGTTGTAAACAGCTTTACTCTAATTGTTATCCAGGCTAGTAAGCATCCTACTTCACATTTCCTCCCATCAGCAATAGTGATAAACTTACTCCTCTCTGGTATTATCTTCTTTCCTCAACACACACAACTAACTACCTATTTTCCATTTTGGATGGCAGATTTTTAAGTTTAAAATGTCTCAAACTATTCTAAGAGCATGTAAGCTTACTTATTTCCAAATTGGTGCACTTATAACAAAAATATTAAAGCACTTCAAACAATTTTAAATGGCTCTCTACTGTGCAAAATGATTTGAAATTATTGGAGTGCTTCAAACCTTTTATGAGTGCTTTACTGTGAACCCTCTTACAGGGACTGTAAAGGAGAAATCACTGTAAAACAGCTTCAGCCTCTCAGTCTCCGTAGGTAGTTTCAGTTTTCCCAACAGAGTCAGAAGCACATATAAAAAGTTTAACGTTTGCTCAACAGTTTGGGTCAAGCAAAGGGATGGATTTTATCCAAAGATCTATGAGGCAATAACATGAGAAGAGGCAAAATGACCTTGGTCCTTACACACAAATTGTCTAGAGCTTGATTCCTCCCCTGTTTATCATAGAAGTGAAGCTGTCTGGACAAAACCAGTGTCAACCATTCTGGTGGCTATGATTCTTCACTCCTTAAATTCCCAAGGCACAGCAGGCAAGGAAAAAGTAAACCTACTTATTAAATGCAAATAAATCAATATGACTTCTCGAACCACAAGTTTTCCAATGCTCACCTACGACATTTTTTCCCTTAGTTCCACAGTGTTGCCACCACATTAAGAGTTCTGATCATGTACTCATTTCTGCTGTGGTTATTGCATTAATTTGTTTGGTTCCATACTGACTCCAGTGGAACTTAGTTCTAAGTAGAGGTGGCAACATCTGTCTGCTTTGCTTTCTCTTCAATGAAATTTTATATACAGTGGTGCCTTGCAAGATGAATTTAATTCGTTCCGCAGTTAATGCTGTCTTGTGAAAAAAATCGTCTTGCGAAATGCGTTTTCCCATAGGAATGCATTGAAATCTAATTAATGCGTTCCTATGGCAAAAAGTCAGAACAAAGTCAAATTTGGTTTACAAAGGGTTTATTAAGTGCTCTTTAAAGCCATACATATTGTGCAGATGATTTAAAAAATTTCAATCAAAAAACTTTAACTTTTTAAAGATCATAGAAAAACATTTAAAATCAGCAAACATGAGGCAGGAACAAAAAATGGAAAACATTCATCTTGCCATAGGAATGTTTGACTTGCAAGTCATCAACCCCCATTGCCAAAACCATTTGTCTTGCGAGTTTTTTGTCCTGTGAAGCATTTGTCTTGCGAGGCACCACTGTTTAAAAAAATACATTCTAATCATAAAAGTCATGAATGGTGGTGGTGGTGAGGATAAAAATTAAACAGAAATGAAATTCTACTCATACGAAATGTGCACATTTAAACTAGCCGCATTCAATAGGGGCAGCTCCTAGATTGGACTATGTCTTGCATGCCTGATTTATGTTAGCTATTCTGTTACGTTGGAGCTGCCTAAAAGAGTTTTCAAGGTAAGTGAAATATTTCTGGAGTAGTTTTACCAATTTCACACCCCCAGTGAGCTTCCATGGCTGAGCAGGGAATTGAACTCAGGCCTCCTGAGTCCTAATCTGGCATTCTACCCACTAAAACACACTTGGCATGTCTGATATAAAGGTGTTCACAATGAGATGCCTTTAAAAGAGAGAGATGGTAGCCCCCTGTTTAATGACCTGGTTGAAGAGGGCAAGATGCAAAATCATACACTTAATATTCCAACCCTAGAGCCCACATGCATGAATTTGTCCGTTTCTATATATCCCACATTGAAATGTTTGAAACCTCAAGTTTACTTCCACCCCAAATATGAAGACTTTTGTGCATTTTGCTCAATTCATATTAAAAAGGTATTAAATAGAATTCTTGCTGTTTCTAATTCTTAATAGGCGTTCATAGAACTGAAGTGTTACACATAATTTGACAGAGCAGTAAAATCTAGGATCAGGACAGTGGAGAAAAGAAGAAAGTTTTGTCGCTTATGTCAGAATTTGGCAGTATGAATGCCTTGGGAAAGAGAATTATGAGCCTCATATTCAAAAGCACAAAATTATCTATCTGACTTGACACAGTTCATGTTGTTGTGAAGCAGGGTTGCCACTAGACATGGGAATGAATATAAAAATGAATCAGGATATTTGTTAAATAGCCCTGATTTGTCATATATTTGTTGCTTCGTATACTTGGGGTCCAGAGACTCCAAAGAATACAAAGTAATGACTATAACCTTTGTATATCCGTCCCTTCATTCCCTATCTGCTTATGCCCCCATGGATCAGCTGTTCCTCAGAGGCATACACAGAGAGGGGTTCTCCCTTTGGGTGGCTTGCTAAAGCCTGCCCGAAGGGAATTCCATCGCTGGCACTGGGGGATGGCTTGGTTCCCCTTTCCTTCTCTTCCTATGCCTGCCTGGCATAAGAAGAGGAGGGAAGGGAACAAAAAGAGATCAAAGGGATCCTCCAGCCACTGAAGGGTTTGTGATTTGATCCCTGCTTTTCCCTCCTCTTGCTATGCCCCATGGGGCTTAGGAAAAGGAGGGTAAAGGATCAAAGCACTGCAGGATCACTTTGATCCCTGCTTTCCCTCTTCCTGCTAAGCCCCATGGGGCTTGCCCATGGGGCTTAGCAAGAGGAGGGGGAAAGGGATCAAAGCAATCCCACAGCTGTGGCTGCACGATCGCCTTGATCCTTGCTTTCCCTCCTCTTGCTGTGCCCCAGGGCATAGCAAGAGGAGGGAAAGGGAAAAAAAGACCTGATGAATGTCGAATTGATTCCTTGTTCCTCTGGTCACTGGGGGGGGGGGATTCGTGGTTCATTTTGGTGGTTCGTCCCCATGTCTAGTTGCCACTTTCTGGGCCTTACACAAATCAAAGGTATACCTTTAAATCTCAAAATCCAGTGAATGATGAGAATTCTGAAAGTGCTCATTCCCTCTGGGCTTTGTCATGCACACAAGTGTCCTTCATTAATTACTCCTTGCATGGGTGCTGAGATGCTGTTAAAGCTACTATTCCTTCAGTTTCTATAAAGAGGTGTAACTAGGTGGCTTTTTGACTTCTGTTTGAAAGCCAACAGAGTACAGAATGTTAAAAAGTATACAGTACAGAAACCAAGTTAGAGAAATCATCCAACACAGTCCCACAAAATAAGATTTAGTATCATAAACTATCCTGGGGCAGCTCAAGGATACAGAACAGAAGATCAATGGCAGCCAATCTCAGAGTAATCAGCTAGAAAGGCCAATAAGGCCTGATAGGTTTCTGCAATAAAAACTAACTTAAACTTCCCAAAGGATTGTCATACAATGGAAATCAAAAGGACACATTAGTCACACAGTTGGAGATGGAGAGAGAGAGAGACTGAGGGGAAACATCTCGGTTTAATATTTCAGCTGCTTTCTTCTTCAGATAAAATAGCCATCAGCATCAGCCTTGCAAAGAGAATAACTCTCCGACACACAGGGGATCGAAGCACATGCTTTATTTGAAAGGAAGTTCTTCTTAAGATTTGCTTCGACTTTTACTTCCCATCACAAGGAGGCCTTGCCTACGTTTGTGTGAGATAGAGTGCACCCTGCAGGCACACAGCTGGGAAGAATTTGTTTCTTGGACTAGTGTAATGCAACAAGTAAACTTTCCATGTTGTAACCAAATAGGTGCATTTCTACCCGGTTTACAGATTGCCACGCCTCCTCCTTTGTATTCTCTAACCTTCAGTTTAAGTGGAGAGATCACTTGGACCCTTACCGGTTTGAAGGGAAGGAAAGGGCAGTACAGAACTGGCTTCACAACACAATGGGCCAAGCCCTAATCTTGTCTCCCTTTTATTTCCCACTAGAGGTCATTCCATTGAACATGGCAGTGATGTTTAGCAGCCTAAGTAGGAGACGAGAGTGAAGTTCTCTCTTAGATTAAAACTAACAGGTATACTTTAATGCGAGTTTTTATGGACAAGTCTACTTCTTCAGATATAAGAAAATAAATAACACAGTGGAGCCTCCAGCCTGCACCTATGCTGAGACAAATTTATGCTAGAGGGAATCCTGGCAACCATATTCCTGAATTGATAGAAGAGGCATTCTAAAGTAATAGTGACAATGTGCCAGTACAAAAAAAAAAAAAAAAAAAAAAAAAAAAAGGAGAGGGCAACATGGGATCTGTGATAGGTATATGTCTGCACTAGAGACAGGCATGAATTGGAAAAATGGTGGTTTGTTTTGATTTGTCCCTCCCAGGTAAAGGCCCTTTAGCAGCAGGCTTAGGGGAAACCCAATCTGCACCAAACTTGGAGGGATCGTAGAGGAGAGTTAGTAGAAGCTTATCTGTAATGTTGGTGTCTCTAGGTGCTTGGGGGAGGGGACGTTCCTTAGGGGGCCCACTTCGTGGATGTATAACCTGGATGTCCGAAAACCAATCTTCACCAAACTTAAAGGGATTGTAGAGGAGAGTCAGGGGAAGCTATGTATTCTCAAAGGCTTTCATGGCCAGGATCTGATGGTTGTTGTGGGTTTTTCGGGCTCTTTGGCCAACTTCTGAAGGTTGTTCTTCCTAACATTATGCCAGTCTCTGTGGCCGGCATCTTCAGAGGACAGGAGTCAGAACTCTGAAATTTTGGAATTTCTAGGTGCCTGGGGGGCATTTTATAGCCTGAATCAATGAATCAAAAATCACTAAAAATCCATTGATTCGTATTCTTCAGGGGGCATCAATTTGGACAAATAGGAACCAATGAATTAACAAATTTTAAATTCATGCTCATCTCTGAACTGCACCCATTTGGGCAGCCCTGGAGCGCCTGTCTCACACTCCTCAAAAATGTTTAGATATAAAATAGAGAATCATACCTCTGTAGACTTTAGGAAGTGTGATTCAAGTTCAGAGCAAGACAGACATCATTGCCATGTGACTTGCTCTGTTGAAACGAAGAGGAACTGAAACCAGAAGCAGGCTTCTGATCACTCCTGCTTTTGTTGGACTGTGGAGAGTATGGTAGGTCCTCTAGGGGCAACTGGTTCCCAAACATCTTAAAAGTTGCCCAACCTGGAGTAAAGGGACATACTCCATATTTGCTAGATTTTGCCAAGGATGGGAAGCAGAGAGGCAGAGAGAGGTGTGCAACCCCATGTTAGTGATGTTTAGTCCTTACTTGTCTTGTTCTTACTCATGGAGAAGGGAGCTACAAGACAATGATGGTTCTTGTGGTGTTGAATGGACTTCTAAGGATTAGAAACATTGGAACAAATATCTGTGTCCTCTTTAGCCATCAGCCAGTCCTTCTGTGCTGGCTTCATCTGTGTACTTTGTGCAGCAAATATTGCTTTCTGTCTTCCTTCTCCTTGGAGGTGAACAATCTCCTGTCTTGGAACTTCCTTGTTGGAAGTCTCACATCCTATCAAGACAGTCTAAATTAAGGAAAATCTAGTGATTGTTCCTTACATTTCTAACCCATCTATCTATCATCATCACCATCATCTTCACCATCATCATCATTTCTTCTTGAATTGAAGATATTCTAGGAAGGTTTTAAGTGTCTTGAACTATGTACATTAAGAGCTTCCTCTTTAGGAAAAGATTTTCAAAGTAGGAAGGACATCCTGCCATTTATTAGCCCCTATGAATGCCAACTGTCCCAATCGAGTTACATAGCTGCAGAAAACAGGACACCAAAAGACAGCTTTGCATCACAGAGCTTCGGATCCCTTTTCGATATTATCTTAGTATTGATATAAGTCACTATATTGTATTATAGTTCCGAAAACAAGGGTGGGTGGTGACTTTATTAGACCATTAGGCTCTCACACATAGAGGCTAGCTTTCAGGTCTATGAAAGTCTGTATCAGAAGGATGGCATCACTTAATTCCATCATTTCACTGCCTCCTTCATCAAACATAAACAACAACAGGTAAGGACAGACATTGTGTCAGGTGATCTTTACCAGGGGCCTGTTTCACCATTCCAGATGCCTGAGGTGAATTGTAATAAACAATTAAATAGAAAATGAAGTATCCTGAAATTATTGAAAGTCAAATTGTTAATGTTATTAATTTCTATGGCTGATTAAGACCAAAATAAATAAATAAAGCAAGCAAAAACCTTCCTTCTAGTGAAATTGTTTAGGGGTGTGTGTGTGTGTGTGTGTGTGTGTGTGTGTGTGTGTGTGTGTGTGTGTGTGTGTGTGTGTGTGTGTGTGTGTGTGTGTGTGTGTGTGTGTGTGTGTGTGTGTGTGTAAGAATAGCTTGTGAAATGCCAGTGCAATTTTCATTCAGCCTTCGTGAGATAAACACTACTCTGAAAGGTGTTCACTTCTTCCATTTTGGGTGTTTAGAATTCAGGTTTCTTGCAGGATGACCTGCAAGAATAGGGTCACCAAGTCAGCAGCTTTCCATTCCCTGAAATGTCATGGCCCAATCCTGAGACTTAAGAGAAGGGGGGGTTTTCTTATTTATGTGTGTAAGAGAAAAATAATATGCACATTTGAGTGACAGGCAATGTAGATTTCCTGCACTACCTTCTTAGTAAATATTATGTGCGGCACATAGATGTCCAGGGGGCCTAATCAATCCTTTGTGGATCAATATTATTACACATCCACATTTACTGTACCCAAAGAGTTGTGCATCAGATATACAGTATGAGCCCTGGAGAGTACAGCTGAGTAGGCTGTGTAGATTTTAAAGCCATCACACTCTAATGTTTTTTCTTCTCCAGTACAGCTCACTCTGAGATTTGTCCCTCCATCTGGAGACTTGGAGAAGTGTAGCAATTCCACAAATGGCAGCTGGCACCCTATAAGAAGCCTAGTCTCTGATAGGTGGAGAGACTAAAACTTCATAATACAGTACTTTATAAAATGGGTGGCATCTGATGAATCAGTAAATGAGGTAGGCAGACAAGGCCTTGCTCTGGGTGTGTGTCTAATGGCTGCACGGGAGGGACACCTTTATCCGCCTTGCCCAGATGGAATGACAAACACTGTAGAGCCATCAACTGGTGGGGTCATTGAGGGGGCAGGAAGGGGGGGCATTTATTAGGCCATCCCACCCTCCACTGGGCCTCTTTGCTGGCACAGCAACCCACCCTCAGGTGGATCCAGTGCAAGACTAGCTGGCCACTAGGAATTTAGGACCCTTATTAACTGGTCGGTGTATTGAACAAAAGTTGTGTGGGTAATTTTTGCTGAACTCGCACTGATTACCCGTGGGGGAAAGAAAGGGCAGTTTGGGGAGTGGCATTGTTTTATAAATAGGTCACACTGGCAGGTCATGTGGAGGGGAAACAGAGTAGTGGTGAGTTCCAAGAGTTAATGGGGGGGGGTATTACTGCAACCAACATTTTGGTACTGCAGATCCCAAGATTCTGTTGCCAGAATTGGGTGTGTGTGTGTGCACGGGGGGCCACCCATCTATGGTCAGTGGCTGCCTAAAGTCAAGAGACTTGGACAGCCGGTAACTGAGAGGGTCATCTGAGAGTTTGCTGGCTGGGAACGGGCTGTCAATATGACAGCCTGGACGAGGAGCTTGGCACTCGCCCAATAGAGGGCAGGGCAGGGGTAAGCAAATGCCTCTGCCATCTGCCCTCAGGTATCTGCACTCTGCAGGATTTTGGGCTGTTGAAAGTATGATTTAATAAAGCATGGCCCTATTTAAACCCTTCACTTGTGTCTTATATCTTATTTCTGAGTTGGGCAAGCAAAAGACTAATCCAATCATACTTAAGGTGTGTCCAGATGGGCATTTGTTCCCCTGATTGTTTTAGCATTTTCTCCTTGAAAGGATCCAATATAACACAATGGCTGACCTGACCAAAGCAACAAATCCTTGCCTTCCAGAGCTTTTTTAAAAAAAATATCTACTAACATAATATTATTGTTGTTGTTACAGAGTTTGTTGCAATGGGCAACTCATTTCTGTATCTGAAGAGCCTCTGATTATGACTTTTCAATTAGCACTGCGTTACATGGAGGTGGGGAGAGCCACTTTGGAAAACAAATTACTGTACTGGAGAGGTATATGTTTCAAATAAGACCATCAAAGACCCCTAGATGTATTTTTGGTAGAATGGTTTTTAGAACTGACGTGAGTATGGCTAACTGTGATAAGCCTCCCTCAGTCTGAATTGCAAACAGTCATGACCAAACAGGGTAGAACTTTGTCCATCTATTCGTACCCTTACTAGGAAACAAATCATTTATAGCAGAGCGGGGTATATATGTATAAACACAATCAGAATGGGCCAAAAAGCACAAGCAAAACTCTGTTGTTTACTCACACTGGCACAAGTGCAATGGCATAAGCTGCAGTGGTGAATAGGCAGTAGTTAATTATTCCCTTGTGCCATTCATCATACACCAGTCACATGAGTGGGCATGCAATGAAGGCTATAAGCGGCAACGTATTTACTACTGGCAGCTCACTGCTACAATTTGCATCACTACACATATGCCAGCAAAAGGGTTCTGGCCATTGTAATTTCTTGAGGACGAATGGCCAACAATTCAACAATAGCGTTGGATCTGTTTGTTCAGTGATTCTTTCAGAAGGTTGTCTTTTCTTTTCAAAATTCCCTATGCAACATATTCTCTAGTTGCTACATATAGAAAAGGTTGGGGGTGGAAGTGCTGTGTGATGCCTGCTCCGATTGAGAATGCTCCTACATTTAACACACAAATAGATTCGTGGACTTTGATGGAACAATTCATGCTTAAAATTAAGCATTTGGTTAAATACTTCACTGGATTGTGCACTGAGTACTTAAGCGCCTAGCTGGGAGCCCAGGATGGTGTCTCCTGGGTAGTTTATGGTATTCCATTTTTATTTATGTACACTGGAGGGGAATAAGGAAGTTCCTTATTGCTGTTTGGGGGGTTTGTTTGTTTATTGCAATTGTCGCCTAGGGAGGCTTCTGCGTTGTCCCTTCTTTTAAAACCGAATGTTTCTCAAGAGGTGTTTCCCAAGGTGGAGCATAATTGTTTCATTTCAGATGTTAACATTCAGCTTTACAAAACAAAATCCCAAAGTGTAAAACAGCTACAAGTAATTGCTCGCTACCTCATTTCCTTGAAGAGACCGTTATGATGGCTTAATAGAGTTTCAGCCGAAAGCTTCCCTTTGCAGAAACCATAAGGAACCCGAACAACGGTTTGAAAATTGTCATAGTGCACTGCTTTTGTGTAAAACTAGCAAATGAGAGTAAACAATGACCAGTAAATTTGTGTCAAAGAAGATGCAGTATCCTCAGCATTAACAGAAAGTAGACCGTGAAAATTCAGCAGAAACTTGCTTTTCTTTTCTATTCTAGTTTGAACAGATTTTAAAAGGAGATTGTGTGGACCTTCTGCATTTATGACATAAAAACCTTGTACGAGTCTTTGTTCTGAGAGCTGACATTTTGCTTTTAAAAGCTCATAAAGAAACTGAAATCTTCTGTTGCACAAAAGACTAAAAAATAATCTCTCCGTAAAATCTAATATCCAGCCAGAATCCCTGTAGTAGTTTTCTCATTCCATGATATATCAGAGGCAAGAGTTTGGTAGCGCTGAGAAAAAAAATTAGTCTCAGTGACCCAGAAGGACCCACCAGCGCTAGAATCCCATGCTGGACAACTACCCCTGAGCTGCCATTTTACACTCCCCACACTGCCCCAAATAACAATGTTTCTCTGTGGGGGGTTTAAAATCATGGGCTGTAGCTACTTGCAACTGCCACCATATAGGAGTCATTTTATTGTGGGCTTCTTCAAATCTGGAGCCAGTCCTCAGCATAATTTACAGTGTGTGGCAGAGAAGTAACGCCTTAAGTTACACACATGAAGTTTACCTGTGCGTGCAAGGAAAATAATGATATTGTAGTCTCTTTTTCACATGATGAGTTGTAGCAAACAATATGGCCAGGGATATGAAATTAGTTTGTTAGTCCTGTATTTGGTGCATGTTTGCTCAAGAAAAAAAAACTATACTAGTTTCATGTAGATATATTTTGCACAAATTGTGGGGATCTTAAAGGAGGGAAATCTATTTGGCTTGCTTCTGGTTAGAAATGACAAATCTCTCAGAACTTTCAAGTTTCTCTTTGAAGCCAAAGTCTAAGACTAGGAAGTTAATGAGCATTATTTATATCTGTCACCCTCGCTGACAGTTGTTGGTTAATGTCTACAGAACATTTACTTAAGATGGATAAAAGTGAGCTGAACCCAGGTTTTCCAGGTCTCGGAGATGTGGGAGGTCCCAACTGCTTCGCCTACTTTCATTGCAACCCCAAAAATATTCCCTTGCCTTCCTCACACAAGGCCTGCCGGCACTGAGCCTCCCTCTTAAACTGCCAGTGGGCAAGAAACCATATAAATAAATAATGGAAAATGAAACTACTGTTACTGACCCGTCACTAGTTGTGTCTGCAGCGTGCGATGTGTGGATTCCCATCTGAGCCCACAGACGGATTCTTTGATACTCAAAAGCTTAAGGTCAGGAGGAGCCCCAATTGGCACTGCCTTGCAAATATGTGATGCATCCTTGCATCATAGGCATGTATAGCCTTCCTTCGCTGCATTAGTCAAATGTGCACATAAGCTGTGATAAGAGAAGAGCGCTCAGGACTGGCCTTGCATCTCAAGAGCAGGCTTCCCATTTTGTCTTTTCTCCCTGACGGACAATATTTTTATGACAGGCTGAAATATACCTTTCAATGAACCTTGCACAGAATACTTGATTACCTTCCCCCCCCTTCCAGCTTCTTTTTCTTTTTTGGTCTATGCTGGGAGCCTTTCCAGTTTTTCAATTATTCCGTCTCGGATCTCAGAGGATTAGAGCGAATGCAGAAGAAAGCAGAATAATAGTGGACTTCTGTACGAGAGCCACACTTATACAAGTGCTTCTCCGAAATAATGCACTTCTGGTCACCAGCAAATATATAATTAATCATACACCTGTGTTTCAATATAAATAGCTCTGCGTATATGGATAGGGGCACGTACTGTATGCAGTCAAACCCATATGCCAGTTGGCTGATTTGCAGTTGAATGTGACAGATATCCATTAGACAAAAAGCAAAGCTGCTGGGGTTTCTTCATCCTTTATGTTAACTTAATGAGCAGTAATGGCACAGTCCATTTACATCCAAATACCTGCAAGTAGTAAAAAAAAAAAAAGCTTAAATGGCAAACAAAAAAAAGGAAGGAAGGAATGTAATGGATATTAAACTGGGGAACTAGAAACATAGTTTATACACATGTGAGTAAAGACGTTAAGGCTTACCAAGGGCAAAAGGGATAAGGAAGGATACTCTCATCCTTAAAATGTCCCACTGCACTCTGTTAGTGAGCCACAGCTGGAGAAGGCATAATATAAAGGAACAGCCATAGTGGAGAAAGTTTGGGCAAAATATGGGAAAGACAGAGTCAGTATTCCACGCCAAAACTGTGATTAGGAAGGGAACTGGATTTGTGTAGGAAAAGGATTATATTAAACTTCTCTGTGACATAGTTGATAGAGAGATCTGGTTTGAAATGGTAAGTTGATGGTGTTCTGTGCCATCAAGTGAGAATTGGACTTATAGTGAACCTAACAGGGCTTTTCAATGTAAGCAAGGCATTTAAGGAGTGGATTTTTACCAGCTCCACCCCCTCCACTGAGTTTCCATTGCCAAACAAGGAACTGATGCCTGGTCTTCCGGGTCCTAGTCCATTACGCTAGCCATGACACAAAACTGGTACCCATGAGAAGCAGAAAGGGAAAATAATTGTCATGGTTTCAAAGTTATTTTTAAAAGCATTCATTTTGTCCCTCCTTGGCCTTAGCGCAAGACATAGTGCAGCTTGCCTCAGAAACTAGCACATCTTCAAGGCTTGCTGTATGTTTCATTCCCATGAAATCATGCATAAATTTTAACCATGTAAATAACTAGAATGTGTAATTGAAAAATACGAACAAAGCCACTTCAGCCATTGGGGGGGGGGGGAACTAATTTTAAAAGTGTGCCTTAGAAAAAAGTCTGGAAAGAAATTATGGAAAAGGCATGTGAAAAATACATGCAGATTTCTGCGTAAGGAGATTTAAATTAAAAAGAACCTAAAGTCTTGTCACCTGGTACCAACAGAGGATGGGATGAGAATGCAGATGGGTTTTGGATAAATGCAACAAAATTGAGACCAATAAGTGTTGATGTTGTTAAGGATATACTGTATAATAATGTTATGAGAATCAGTATAAGAAAAGTTCACATCAAGGCTATATTTTAGAGCAGTGGTCCCCAACCTTGGGCCTCCAGATGTTCTTGGACTACAGCTCCCAGAAGCCTTCACCACCACCTCTGCTGGCCAGGATTTCTGGGAGTTGAAGTCCAAGAACATCTGGAGGCCCAAGGTTGGGGACCACTGTTTTAGAGGATGGTAAACAGAAGATTTAGGGATGTGGTGGCACTGCGGGTTAAGCCGCAGAAGCCTTTGTGCTGCAAGGTCAGAAGACTAGTTGTTGTGATATCGAATCCACGTGACGGAGTGAGCTCCCGTTGCTTGTCCCAGCTCCTGCCAACCTAGCAGTTTGAAAGCATGTAAATGCCAGTGGATAAATAGGTACCCCCACGGTGGGAAGGTAATGGTGTTCTGTGTCTAGTTGCGCTGGCCACGTGACCATGGAAACTGTCATGGAAACTGTCTTTGGACAAACGCTGGCTCTATGGCTTGGAAACGGGGATGAGCACCACGCCCTAGAGTCGGACATGACTGGACTAAATGTCAAGGGGAAACTTTACCTTTTTAAACAGAAGATACCAATGAGAAAAATTCTCCCCTTCCAAGACTATCCTTGGCCATCCTTTACAGAGACAAACAGGCAAAATGAAAAATTTAAAAAGTTGGTAACTGATTTCTTAAAAAATGAAGAGGAAGGAGCAATACACTCTGTTCTCTTATTCTCAGCAACTGGGGACAAGGTTTTGCTCTACAGTCATGGTTCCCAACCTTGGGTCCCCAAAGGTTCTT
Source organism: Pogona vitticeps (assembly GCF_051106095.1). NCBI lineage: Eukaryota > Metazoa > Chordata > Lepidosauria > Squamata > Agamidae > Pogona > Pogona vitticeps. Next base: position 188,946,287 of record NC_135783.1, read on the forward strand.
GGAATAAAACTCCCAGAAGCCATCACCACTAGCTGTGTTGGCCAGGATTTCTGGGAGTTGAAGTCCAGTGATATTTGGGACCCAAGCTTGGGAACCACTGCTCTACAGTAAGAATTATTGCTGAGCTGAGGTGAACTGAAACCTAGAAGGTGAAGAAATAGAAAGTCTGAAGCACTGGTATTTCAGGCAGCCTTCACCATCACATTCTTGAGGGTATTCAGGATCAGTGAGTTGGTAGTCAGATCAGTACAAGAGAAGTCTAGGGGCATTCTCAGTTGTGGGGTTGAACAACAAACAGCCACTCTCTAAATTCCAGCTGGTCAGGGTCCTGCGGGAACTGCTTGCAGCTTCTAAGCTGCAGCTGGGTAATGTTTGGACCTCACTCTTGCAGAATATGGGCTGCTACTGAAGCTGCTGATCTGGGGTATATGAGAAAATGTACAATGGCTAATGGGGTGGTGGAAATCTGGGGCATACAAAACTTACATTAGGATGGGGGCATCCCCTCACAAATAGTCTTGCTTTGTTCAGCTGCATCTCAAAATATGTTAGTCTGGCTCTGCAGGCCCAATCTTTTGCACTGAGCCGGAGTTTTATGTTGCATCGACAGGATGGGGAATCCACCTTTGACTGGAAAACAGACTGCAATTTCGCTGGAAAGCTTGGAAAGGAACTTATTTGTTTGTTTGTTAGTTAGTAGGCAAGGAAGGAAGGCAAGATGGGAATAGTAGGAAGGAAGGCAAGATGGCGCCGGTAGCAGGCGGTTAGCGTTCTCCTCCGCCGCGCCGGCTTGCCTCTTGCGATCTTCACCACTATTTCTTTCTATTTTTTCCTATTGTTTCACTTATTCTCTTTTCTTCCCGTCCCCTTCCCCCGACGTTCTGGATCCTTTCTGCCCTCCTTTCCTTACCTTGTGAGCGATCGTTGCCGGATCGAGTGCGGGACCGCGGGCTGGAGCCAGAGCGTAGGCGCGGAGCCGTGGCTGAGTTCGTCCTGGGCTTTTCGGCTTCGGCGCAGCTTGGACGCTCGGGTGCCTGCGGTCCGAAGAGGGTGGCTGTTTGTTGTCTGTGGCGCTTGCCGCTGAAGCGTTTTTTCGCGCCATTGGAGACCCAGCTTTTGGGATCGTCTGGGGGTTGCTTGCCAGAGAGCGGGCTTGTCGGCCGGGAGCCTCTCTGAGGAGGAATAACGTCCGCTGGTGGCTGGTGGCTGGGCGCTCACACCCCCCCCCCGAGCTTGGAAGCCTAGCGTCCGGAGCCCAACTGGGACATTTTCCGGGGTGAGCGGAGGCGGCTCGTGTTCTTTCTGAGTTCTGTGGTCCCTGCTGCTGGAGCAAAATAAGGCGAAATTCCGGGACGAGGCGGTGGAAGAAGACCTTCTCTGACTGATTCCAGCTGTCGGATGACCGCCATGTTGGGCTCCCTGTGGGCAGCTCCTGCCTCGATCCTAACTCCAGACTGCTTACCCTGCCTTCTTTGGACTATTTGTAGAAACATCTTGCTACTCTCTCAAAGAAGGGCAAAGGGGAAAACAGGGACTATTTATTACTGCATTTGGCTTCTGTCGTTCCCGTTGCTGCCTGCTGTTTTTAAACTGAACAACTCAGTGAGCAACATCTCTACTCTGGCACCTTCTCTGGACTCAACATCAATCCAAACAGCCTTGGTAAAATCTATCATTGTTAATAACATCATTAAGATCAGTAAAGCTCAAAAGGCAAGGCTGCGATCCACTAAAGGATGGACTTGACCCAGCTGGGGAGTGGGGGGGGTAACACTATTATTATTATTATTATTATTATTATTATTTTTGATGTTCCTTATAGCTATTTAATTTAATTTAATTTACTTTGTATATGTTTAAAACTGTATTAGAATATTTGTGTTATTAGCTTTTTTTTTTTTTTTCTCTCTCTCTCTTTTTTTTCCTTTTTTCTTCCTTATTCTGTCTGGTATGGAGGGGGAGGCCTGTTTGACCAGCAAGGGGCCTTCCAACATCCCTGTGGTTATGGGTAGAGGGCGATACGGCGTTGGCGCAGCCCCCACTCGTGTTAGTAGAACGGTGAACAGATGTTTGAAGGCTGTTCACTGTTCTGAGGCTGTGGCCAACCCCCAGAATCGAGGTAACCAGTTCAGCCAGCCTTCCACTCTAACCCTGCTGCTGTTGAATGCCAGGTCTGTATCCAACAAGCCCCAGCTAATTCAAGATCTTATTCTGGAGGAGGATGCAGACCTGGCATGCATAACCGAGACGTGGCTTAATGGGGAGGGTGGACCTCCTCTGGCCCTCATCTGCCCGCCCGGTTATGATGTCCAGCACCAGGGTAGACTGGAAGGGCGGGGGGGGGAGTAGCCATTGTATATAAATCCATCTTGGAGGTTACCAGGCGCTCCTCGGCGGTAAGGCCTGGTCTAGAAGCCCTCCACGTGTCGATTGGGGCCAGGGATGGAATTGGGATTTTGCTGGGCTACCGCGCTCCCTGCGGCCCAGCCACTTCCCTTCCGGAGCTGGCTGACTTTGTCTCCGCGGCATTGTTGGGATCCCCGAGGCTTTTGGTCTTGGGTGATTTCAACGTGCATGCGGAGGCAGAGGTTACTGGGCCAGCTTCTGAGTTCTTGGAAACCATGGCTTCCTTGAACATGTCCCAACATGTCAACGGCCCCACCCACGTGGGCGGTCACACACTGGACCTGGTCTTTTCCTCCAATTGGGGTGAGAGTGGTCTGATGGTGGCCGACCTGGTGTCAGTCCCCTTGTCATGGTCAGACCACCACCTGATTAAATGTAACCTCACAGTGGCTCTCCCCCCACGCAGGGAGCAAGGGCCTATTGCTATGGCCCGCCCTCGAAGACTACTGGATCCGATTGGTTTCCAAGATGCCATGAGAGGGATTACCGCTGACCTGGCTAGCGCTCCTGTCGACGTTCTGGTGGACAGCTGGTCTACCGCTGCCACCCGGGCAGTGGACACGATCGCGCCCAAACGCCCTCTCCGACGCAGAACACGTCCGGCGCCCTGGTTTTCCCAGGAGCTCCGGGCGATGAAGCGAATAAGGAGAAGGCTAGAGCGTAGATGGAGGAAGAACCCGACGGACGATAATTGGATAGCCGTTAAGGTCGCAACTAACCTTTACCTGAGTAAGGTGAAGGCTGCCAGTAGATCATTCTTCGCTAACCGGATAAGCGAAGCATCCAACCGGCAGGCGGAACTTTTCCGTATAGTACGCGACCTATCCGGAGTTGGCCCGGGAGATCGGCCTCCCCCTAGTTTTTCTCCGGACCAATTTGCGGCATTCTTTAAATCTAAAGTGGAGGCCATCCGCCGGGAGCTCTCTCCCTTTTTAAATACAGTGAGTCGAGCTGAGATGTCCAGCGCTCCGTCTTGCCCGGTTATTTTTGATTCTTTTCAGCCAGTTACACCTGACTCTGTGACCAGAGCGCTTGACCGCTGTCGGGCCACCACCTCCTCCTTGGACCCTTGCCCGGCCTGGCTAATCAAAGCAGCCAGGCCGAAAACAACTGAATGGGCCGCAGCTATAATAAATGGGTCTTTCCTTGAGGGCAGATTTCCATCTGCCCTCAAGGAGACACTCATTAGGCCCATACGAAAGAAATCTAGTTTGGCGGCGGACGAAATTGGCAATTACAGGCCCGTCGCCAATATTTCTTTCATGAGCAAAGTGGTGGAGAGGGTGGTGGCAGACCAGCTTCAGGCGCTCTTGGATGAAACAGATGCACTGGACCCATTCCAGTCGGGCTTCAGGCCGCGCCATGGGACAGAGACGGCATTGGTCGCCCTGTATGATGATCTCCTGAGGGAGGCCGACAGGGGCAAATTGTCTCTGCTGGTCCTCCTCGATATTTCGGCGGCCTTTGATACCGTCGACCACGGTATCCTCCTGGGGAGGCTCTCCGAGTTGGGAATCGGTGGCCTGGCGTTAGCCTGGCTCCGTTCCTTCCTGGAGGACCGTCCCCAGAGAGTTCAGCTTGGGGAGAGCTTCTCGGCCCCGTGGAACTCCAATTGTGGGGTTCCACAGGGTTCGATTATCTCCCCAATGCTATTTAACATCTATATGAGGCCACTAGCGGGGGTCATCAGGAGGTGTGGAGCGATGTGTCACCAGTACGCTGATGACACTCAGCTCTATATCTCCTTTTTGCCAACTGCAGGTGATGCCGTCCTGACCCTTCAGCGCTGCCTGGAGACTATACTGGAATGGATGCAGGAAAATGGTTTGCGGCTGAACCCGGACAAGACGGAAGTCCTGAGGGTGGGGCCCCCCGTGGTTGGTGGCCTGGTTGGCCCTCTCTCCTTTGGGGGGGCGACCTTGGCCCCGGCGAGTGGGGTCCGCAGCTTGGGCATACACTTGGACCCGACGCTCACCATGGAAACACAGGTGACGTCGGTTGTCCGCTCCGCCTATTTCCATCTCTGGCGGATTGCCCGGCTGCGGCCCTATCTCGACACGGGGGCCCTCACTACCTTAGTACACGCGCTCGTAATCTCAAGATTAGATCACTGCAACGCGCTCTACGTGGGGCTACCTTTGAGGCTGATACGGAAACTTCAGATGGTGCAGAACGCAGCAGCCAGACTTCTTACCGGAGGGAGAAAATACCATCATATTTCTCCCATTCTGGCTAGACTGCATTGGCTGCCCATTTGTTTCCGTATCGACTTCAAAGTTTTAATGCTCACTTATAAGGCCCTAAACGGTTTGGGACCTCGATACTTGGCGGAACGCCTTCACCCACCAAGTTCTACCCGAACCACTCGCGCGAGCCTGGAGGTGAGGCTGAGGGGCCTGACGCCGAGGGAGGCCCGGAGAGAGAAGACAAGAAACCGGGCCTTCTCGGCGGTGGCCCCTCGCCTTTGGAACAATCTCCCTCCTGAGATTCGCGCGGCCCCTTCGCTGGGTACATTTAAAACTCAATTAAAAACATGGCTTTATGTCAAGGCCTTCCCTCCTGCCAGTGTTTAATTTAATTTAATTTACTTTTTCTTCTTCTTTTTCTATTTATTATTTATGATTTATTATGTTTTGTTAATTGACATTTGATATTTTTGGATTTATGCTGTTATAATCTGTATATTTTATGTTAGCCACTCAGAGTGGTACTGACCTACCAGATGGGCGGGATACAAATCAAATAAATAAAATAAATAAATAATAATAGTAGTAACCCACCTTTCTCCTTAAAGAACCCAAGGTAGCTTACAGCAATTAAAGGACAATATTTATAAGCTAAAAGCAGCGAGTACACAAATATTTAAAAAGAATTAAACAAGTATTCTATTAAAAATAGTCAATAAAATCAATGCTAAAAACACATTTTTAAAAAAAGAGTACAGTGATCCATTTAAAACCCCTCTCAGACAGCCAGTCGCCAAGGAAAAGCTTGCCTAAGAAGAAAGGTCTCCACCTGCTTGTGGAAGGACAGCCTGATCTCCTATGGAAGGAAGTTCCAAAATCTGGGAGCAACAACAGAGAAGGCCCCTTCCTGTGTCCCCACCAAGCGTGCCTGTGAGGGTGGTGGGACCGAGAGGAAGGCCTTTCCTGAATGGAGCACTCTGATTCCAATGCTAAGGAAGAAAGCCAAAGAATGCTAGCAGCTGATCATCCAACTAAATGTCTTGAATTATCCCAAGATGGCACCGGTGCCGGGTGGTTAGCATTCTCTCCGCCGCTCCAGCTTGCCTCTTGGTCTTTTTCTTCCTCTTCTTTTCTCTCTGCTTTTCTTTTCTTTTTTTTCTAATCCCCCTCTTCTCCCCTGTTTACCTGGTGCCCGAGCTACTGGGCGAGACGTGGAGTGCTGGGTTGTGCCGAGCAGGACCTCAGAATGCGGAGCTGCTGTGGATCCAAAACGCGGAGCCACCGCTGGCTTGAAACACGGAGCCACGGAGCACGCAGCTGGCTTGTCATTGGAGTCCGGGAGCTTGGAAGCTGGGAGCCCTGTCTTGCTACCTTGGAGGAGGCTGGTGAGCGCTTAGGAGTTGGAGGGGAGCAGGATCCAGCTGGACGACCCAGCCAACTCTCGAGGAGACCATTGGAGGAAAAAGACTCTAGAGGCTGGAGACTCGCGTCCCCTCCCCCCCAGGACCCTGCTGGACTCTGGAGGAGTACATCAGAGGGGAAGGATCCAGAGGGGAAGAACCCGGAGCGAAGGACCATCGGAGGGGAAAGGACCTAGATGCTGGAGGTTCGCGCCCCCTCCTCCCCCCCCTGCCGGATTTTGGAGGAGTCCATTGGAGGGGAAAGGATCCGAGGCTGGAGGTTAGTGTTCCCCTCCCCCCAGAAGTTAGCCCTATTAGCATGCCTGAAACCGAAGTCTGCAGCCGGGGCTGCCGGACTCGTTGTGACTGGTTGTGGTGAAGACCTTTAATTTTTTGGCATGCCAGTGTGCAAGTCTGTGGGGGCAACTCTGGGTGATTGTGAGGGAGAGAGAATTGTTTGTCCCGGTCCCTGGCTGGCTGGTCACCATGTTGGATCTTCAGGAGACGGGACCTTCTCTAGGACCAGTTCGCTCAGTCTCCCTCTTTCGGACTATCTGCAGAGACGCTCTGCCTCCTCCCATGGGGTGGGAAGGGCCAGTGACTGAAACAACTTTGCTCACCCTTGTGCTCATGATTAAGACCTTTGTGTTATCCTCCACGAGTAATATTCTCATTCCAACTTAAACATCAGCTTTAACAACACCAAAAATTACATCGAAATCTGCAATACTGAATGGACAAGGTTGTGTGGAGGAAGAGGGAGGACCAGGACTATATGTGGGGCTTAAGCACGTGATTCCTTAAAAATTTATTTTAATTTTATACACATGGGGTTTATAATTTGGGATTTTTATTGTATTTTTTGTATTTTTTTCTATTTTATAGTATTATATTTGATTTATGTATTTATTTTGTGCCTTTGTTTGTCTTACTAATTTAGGGTAATTGATCTTTATTAGTTTTTTTCCTTTCTTTCTTTTCCTTTCCTTTTCTTGGATATGGAGTGGAAGGCCTGCTTGCCCAGCGAGGGGCCTTTTAACATCCCCGTGATCAGAGGTAGAGGGAGATATGGCGTTGGCACAGTCCCTACTTGTGTTAGAAGAACAATGAACCGATGTTTGAAGGCTGTTCATTGTTCTGAGACTGTGATCAACCCCCAGTATTGAGGTAGCCAGCCCAGCCAGCCCTCCACTCTAAATTTGGTACTGTTGAATGCCAGGTCTGTATCCAATAAACCCCAGGAGATCTACGACCTTATCCTGGAGGAGGATGCAGACCTGGCATGCATAACCGAAATGTGGATTAATGGGGAGGGGGGCCCTCCCCTGGCTCTCATCTGCCCGCCCAGTTATGCTGTCCAGCACCAGGGTAGACTGGAGGGGCGGGGAGGAGTAGCCATTGTTTACAAATCGATCTTAGAGGTTACTAGGCGCTCCTCGTGGATAAAGCCAGGTCTAGAGGCACTCCACGTGTCGATAGGGGCTAAAGATGGTATTGGGATTTTGCTGGGTTACTGCACTCTCCGCGACCCAGCCACTTCCCTTCCGGAGCTAGCCGACTTTGTCTCTGTGGCATTGTTGGGATCCCCGAGGCTTTTCGTCTTGGGTGATTTCAACATGCACACGGGGGCAGAGACTACAGGGCCAGCTCTTGAGTTCTTGGAAACCATGGCGTCCTTGAACATGTCCCAACATGTCATCGGCCCCACCCACATGGGTGGCCATACGTTGGACCTGTTTTTTTCCACCAATTGGAGTGAGTGTGGTCTAGTGGTTACTGACCTCATGTTGGTCCCCTTGTCATGGTCAGATCACCACCTAAAAAATGTAACCTCTCAGTGGCACCCCCCCCCTGCAGGGAGCAGGGACCTATTTCTATAGTCTGCCCTCGAAGGCTACTGGATCCTGTTGGATTCCAGGACACCATGAGAGGTGTTACAGCTGACCTGGCTGGCGCTCCTGTCGAGGCTCTGGTTGGTCCATCGCTGCCACTAGGGCTATAGACCCGATCGCGCCTAAACACCCTCTCCTGCTCAGAGCTCGGCCTGCACCCTGGTTTAACCAGGAGCTTCGAGCGATGAAGCAATATAGGAGAAGGCTAGATTGTAGGTGGAGGAAGAACCCGACGGATCATAATTGGATAGCTGCTAGGGTCGCAACTAACCTTTACCTGACTAAGGTAAAGGGTGCATATTGATTATTCTTCGCTAACCGGATAAGCGAAGCGTCCAACCAGCAGGCGGAGTTATTCCATATAGTGCGCGACCTATCCGGAACTGGTCCGGGTGATAGGCCTCCCCCTAGTTTCTCACCTGACCAGTTTGCAGCCTTTTAAAAATCTAAAGTGGAGGCCATCTGCCAGGAGCTCTCTCCTTTATTGAACACAGTGAGTTGAGCAGAGATGTCCACCGCTCCGCCTTGTCTGGTACCTTTCTATTCTTTTCAGCCTGTGACGCCAGACACTGTGGACAAGGAGCTTGATAGCTGCCGGGCCACCACCTCCTCCCTTGACCCTTGCCCGGCCTGGCTAATCAAAGCAGCCAGGCCGATAGCAACAGAATGGGCCACAGTAATAAAAAATGGGTCTTTCCTCAAGGAGACACGCATTAGGCCCATAAGAAAGTAACCTAGTTTGGCGGCAGATGAAATTGGCAATTATAGGCCGTCACCAATGTTTCTTTCATGAGCAAAGTGGTCGAGAGGGTGGTGGCCGATCAGCTCCAGGCCCACTTGAATGAAACAGACGCCCTGGATCCGTTTCAGTCGGGCTTCAGGCCGCGCCATGGTACAGAGATGGCATTGGTCACCCTGTACAATGACCTGTTGAGGGAGGCCAACAGGGGCAAAATGTCTCTGCTGGTCCTCCTCGACATCTCGGCGGCCTTTGATACCGTCGACCATGGTATCCTCCTGGGGAGGCTCTCCGAATTGGGAATTGGTGGCTCGGCACTCGCCTGGCTCCGTTCCTTCTTGGGGGACCGTCCCCAGAGAGTACAGCTTGGGGAGAGTGTCTCGGCCCCGTGGAGTCTCAATTGGGGGGGTTCCACAGGGGTTGGTCATCTCCCCAATGCTGTTTAACATCTATTTGAGGCCGCTGGGAGGGGTCATCAGGGGATGTGGGGCTTCATGTCATCAATATGCTGATGACACCCAGCTCTACATCTCCTTTTCACCAACTGCAGGTGATGGCGTCCTGTCCCTTCAGTGCTGCCTGGGGGCCGTACTGCAATGGATGCAGGAGAACAGGCTGAGGCTGAACCCAGACAAGATGGAAGTTCTGAGGGTGAGTGCCCCCGTGGTAGGTGGCTTGGGTGACTCTCTCATGTTTGGGGGGTCACCCTGGCCGCGAAGAGTGGGGTCCGCAGCCTGGGCATACATTTAGACCCGACGCTCACTATAGAAACGCAGGTGGCGTCGGTAGTCTGCACCACCTTTTTTCATCTTTGGTGGACTGCCTGGCTGCGACCCTACCTCGACAGAGGGGTGCGCACTACCTTGGCACATGCGCTTGTAATCTCAAGATTAGACCACTGTAACGTGCTCTATGTGGGGCTGCCTTTGAGGATGATGCGGAAACTTCAGGTGGTGTAGAATGCGGCAGCCAGACTCCTTAGTGGAGTGAGAAAATGCTGGCCGCATTACATTGGCTGCCCATTTGTTTCTGCGTCAACTTCAAAGTTTTAATGCTTACTTACAAGGCCCTAAACGGTATAGGACCTCAATATTTGGCGGAATGCCTGCTTCAACCAAGGTCTACCCAAATCTCCTGCGCGAGTCAGGAGGTAAGGCTGAGGAGCCTGATGCCAAGAGAGGCCCAGAAGGAGAAGACACGAAATCGGGCCTTCTCGGCGGTGGCTCCTTGCGTCTGGAACTATCTCACATGGTCCCTACTCTGGGCATCTTTAAAACCCAATTAAAAACATGGTTGTTCATCCAGGCCTTCCCTCCAGCCAACTCTTGATTTTTCTTCTTACTTTTCCCTATTTTTTATTTCATTGTAACTGCTACTGAATTATCATGTTCTTGTCTGTGTTTTATTGTTTGATTTTGTATTGGAAGCCGCCTAGACTGGTCTGGTAGTCCAGATAGGCAGGGTATAAATTAAATTAAATTAAATTAAATTAAATTACATTACATTAAATTAAATTAAATTAAATTAAATTAAATTAAATTAATTAAATAAATAAATAAATAAATAAATAAATAAATAAATAAATAAATAATGATAGATAGATAGATAGATAGATAGATAGATAGATAGATAGATAGATAGATAGATAGATAGATAGATAGATAGATAGATAGATAGATAGATAGATAGATAGATAGATAGATAGATAGATAGATAGATCCATAATGAAATTCATAAAATTCAGCAAATACCTAAGGATCGATTTAGATGATAGAATGGAGCTTTCATGGTCATCATCTGTGACAACAGGCATGTGATTTTTCTACTGTGTTGTTCCCCTCCCAGAGTTCTTACTTTAGACTAGGTTCTGCTGTCCACATGCGAACCTAAGGAAAGTCTAACAAAAAAGTTGTTGACATCTGTACTGTTGTGTTTTATTTGTTTATTTTATAAGGCTTTTTTGTTGTTGTTTGTTCAAAAATGTAAGACAGGAGGAGGATAGGAGAAATTTCTTTAGATCAGAACAATGAGAGAAATGCAGAAGGAAAAGACAGAGGTATCAATCATGTGAACAGATGGAATACCAGGTGAGGTCACCAAGAAAAAGAGAGATGTGTTAAAAATAACTAAAGGTGTCTCAAAATAGGCCTCTGGAGAAGAGTCAGCTTAAGAGACAACGATTCACAACAATGGTTGAAGAAGGACGTGCTAATCTCAGGGTTGGCTAGAAGATAAAAGCGAGATTTAAAGAATTGAGGGTAGGTATCTGGACATAGATGGGGGAAAAAGGAAATGGAAAATGCAGTGAAATGATACCAGGGAATGAGGAGAGTAAAAGGATGTTGCTTTTGGTTTTTAAAGGAAAGAAAACAAAATCCCACAGAAGAAGGGAACGTCTAAAGGTCTAGAGCACTGAGTGAAAGAGGCCAGAAAGACAAATTATTCATCTTCAGGCAAACACCATTAGGAAGGACCAGAGTGAGTGACTTGGTTGGTATGAGGATAATTGGTAGAGGAACTAGAAAGGATGTGTACCACCATGGTGTCACCACTCTCGTTTCAATTAATGCCTGTGATGTTGGAGTAAGAACATAGGCCACTGAAATGTAGGAAGTACATTCATTACTGGGATCAGTTTTAAGCTATGGGGGGGGGGGGAATCAGCAAAGAAGTAGCTGGTTACTGTGTCACAGCAAAAACAACACAGAGACCCCTTAAAGACTAACAAGAGTTGTATACTCTGTGCATTTGAGGAAGTGGGCCATGTTGAGGGAAGTTAATGCCAAATAAAACTTGCTTAGGTTAACACAAAACTCATTTGGGGGGAAAATCACTTATACTAAGGTTAAAGCAGATATAATTTTAAAGGTTCTGCTAGCAGCTATGTCAGTTTCTTTTTTACTCTATAGTAAGCAAGGGGAGATGCAGGTTGGAAACCTGGCAGAGGGCATTCCATTGATCTCCACTTGCTACAGTATGAATCTGGATCATGACACCATCTTACAATTTATATTTCACAATAGTGACCCACGAGTCACCAACTGCTTAGCAAGCATGCTATTTGGCACCTCTGCCCCCCCCCCAGTGCTTGAGACAGGAATCAAGCTTCCTTGAGCATGAGTTTTCAGAACCAGTTCGGAAGAACCTGCAGAAAATAAAGCCCTCCAAGGTGCCAGCTGGAGAAACGATCCTCCAATTGGTCAGAAGGCAACTTCCCTGCACTCAGGTTCTTCCCATTTGGGCTGCAAGCAAAACTAGTTGCTTGCAAGGCAGGAGAAACTCCTCTCCAGGTGACACCACCATCACATTCCCTGCAAGCTTTGCTCCTCGGTTGCTTCCTCTATGCAGCAAGCATGAAGGAAGAATGAAGTCGCTGAAATATGTCCATGAAGCTATGGCTCAGTTTTGTACCATCTGGCCAGAAGGCCAAAATTGTCCCTTACCTGGGTTAGACTTGGAAGATTTAAAACAGGAAGTAAAACTTCCGGTCTCTGGTTATTCATGAAATTCAGCTTCACTGTTGAGTATGAAAAACATTAGTACAAGACTTTATTCCTGGTATTAAAATGGATACTTTAAGTGCTCCTAGATTAAGGCTGTGGCCCCCTCCATTTAAAATGGACTAAGCCCCATTGACGTCAGTGTGGCTTACTTCTGAGTAGACATGCTTATGACTATGCCAGCAGTGGGATATATCAAACTGCCACTGGAGAAGATTATGATTGTTATAAGTTAGCACTTATGCAGACCCCGTTGGTTCACTAGAGCTACTGTAGTGTGACTAACAACTGGATTTAGCACAATTTCTGTTTGTAAAGACACTCCCTGGAAAAACTGGAATGAATCTGCAACTACTGCTGTAGCACACAACACCAAGACATACTGCAGTTCAAAATGGCGCCCAATCCAAACCTCTCTTTTCTTCCCTAACCATTTGTCTGACTGCCCCTTCCTCGCCTCCCCTGTTCATCCTCCCTGCTCTTCTTTTCATTGTCATCATGTTTTTGCTTTTTCCCCCCACTTTGCAGCTCTGCGTTTTGTTTTGTTTTTTTTAAAAAAACCTGTATTTAAAATTGCATGTCCACTAATGCACATAAACACCTCGAGTGTGACCTTCTTATCACATGACACAGGCCCAACACATCCACAAGGACCACAATATGCTGGATTATTTATTTATTTATTTATTTATTTATTTATTTATTTTATTTTATTTTATTTTATTTTATTTTATTTTATTTTATTTTATTTTATTTATATGCCGCCCACTCTATCCAGAGGTCTCTGGGCGGCTTACAACAATTAAAATTCAATACAATAAAAGATAGATAGGAAAAAGTGTTGCAGTTTGGCCTTGTGTTACAAGCGGAGTCACACCTGGGTGCATCCAACCCACAAGAAATACATTTCCCGTGGTTTGTTGCAATGGTGTCATTCCAGCCTCTGTGAAAGCACTTCAACCATAAAACTGTACATTCCTGATTGTGTCTATGATTTGTTGTCATTTGTGCTGCTGCTGCTATGCTCCTGCAGATATTTCTTCTGTAATGTATATTTTTTTCTGCTTTTCTTCCTTGAAAATAATGTCACTTTTACCTCAGAGGTATTCTTCCTGTCACTGTTCTCCTGAGGCTCCTTTATTCCAAATCTAAACTGTTTCTGTTCTCATGCCAACAGGCACGAGGAAGCTGCTAATATCCTAATCACCCCTCTTTAAATAACTAAAAATGACTGAACTACACAAAGTCCAAAATTTTGCCACATTGCTTCCCCTCCACTGCAAACATGTCTTAGCATTATTGCTAATTTATTTCAGTCACTGTCACACTGACCATACTTGTTTTTTTACAATTAGCCATGGTCTTCTTTTGTCCCATGTTTGATGCCACTCTTTTCACCTCTCTGAGATTTTCTTCTTTGGAGAAGGTCACTTTCCACCTTGCTTATTAAGACTTATTTATTCAATAAATTAGCCTGTGAGCCTAATTGCTAAAAATTGATCTCTTACAGTGAGAGAGGATATTTTCACAGATAGCTTTGGATTTGACTCCCCTCTCTTAATCATCACCATTTTCAGTCACATTCATCTGGCCTTCTTCACTCACCTTCCCAAATCCCTCCCACTCTCCTCTCTTCTTCTTCTCCCTCCCTCTCAATTTCTCCCCATGTCGGAAATGTGCCATTTTCCCCAGTCCTTGCTCTTCCCCCCCCGCTTGCAATGTAAAATCCTCAGAATGTTGCAGAGCAAATATCCCATCCATATGGCTCCTCCCTCCATCTTAAAAAGTTTGTTTATCTTTATCTATTTATAGATCTCCTATCTGACCAAATGATCACTCTGAGGGGTGTGCAATAATAAAACCATAAACCAAGTATCATGCAAAACATAAGAGCATCATAACATACAATATACTATATAAACTAAAACAAAAGCTAATCGGATGTTAAAACTCAATGGTGGAGCATTTGAAGGTGACATACAAAAATAAAATGCCAGAAAAGACAACTTTTTAAGGACTTCTTAAAGCCCTTAAGGGCTTATTCTCTACTTCTTCTTAGGTCATCTGTATTGTAAGGTGTGTGTGTGTGTGTGAGAGAGAGAGAGAGAGAGGACTTACACAGCTATATATAAGTTATACACAGGCCCACCTCAGTGGTTTCCCACTTTTAAACTTATACGTGGTGCTTGCTGTATGTCCAGATAGGTCTATGAGTGAAATATTTTAATGAACAAAACGAGTCCTTATAGTCTTTTTCCAAAAGTTAGTCCCAAACTTCTAAAATGGCTCATATTGAGTGATGCCCTCAGTAAGATGCTTTGAAATCTAATTGGTTTCAGTGGGGTTGTGCCGAGTGCAAGACAGATCCAGAATTGTTCCTTTACCATCAGGTGTCTTGCCAAGGCATTATTAGTCACTAACATGTGAGGGTAACTTGGCTACCTTGCCCATCAATTATATTTGGGTCAGTGTTGGATGAGAAGCATGTCAGGTTCAAAGGTGAGGATTCAGGAATTCTAGGGAGAGAGACCTTTATCCTGCTGTGAACTGGATTTTTCTAGGAGGCAGTAAGAACACACAACACAGCCATCAACCATAGGCTGTCAGGAGGAATAAGGAAAAAAAAATGGCGCCCTCCCCCTTGCTCCAGCTGGGCTAGGTGATCTCCTAGCAACCTGACCTTGATATCATTTCATAATTAAACTTCCTCTGGTATTAATCTGTCCCTCCTGCCAAATCACAGTTATTCAGACATTACTGACTCATTGTTATAATGATCAATATCAGCCAAGCTTCTGTTGGCACAAGAAGGCAAACGCCACATACGAGCAGTGTGCAGAGTTGTAGTTTTTGGATGACAACTCCCAGAACACAACAGAGATGGAGAATTATGCTCCAAAGAACACAATTCTGCATACCTATGCAGCAGTGGTTCCCAACCAACCTTGGTTCCTCAGTAGAGATGGGTACCAACCACCAGCTA
Source organism: Pogona vitticeps (assembly GCF_051106095.1). NCBI lineage: Eukaryota > Metazoa > Chordata > Lepidosauria > Squamata > Agamidae > Pogona > Pogona vitticeps. The sequence goes on from NC_135783.1 coordinate 188,961,393, forward strand.
GGCAGTTTGTGCTGGCTCCTCCATTAGTCCAACAGGTGTTCCATGATTCTGAGCTCTGCCTCCTCGGGCAGGTGCCCACTCAGAGGCAGCATGAGGAAGGGAAACTGGGGTGCTGCCTCTGAATGGGTGCCTGCCAGAGGAGGTGGGGCTCAGAACCATGGGACACCTGCTGGACTGATAGACAAACCAGCATGCCTCCCTCAAACTGGCAGTTCATGCCCATCTCTAGTCCCCAGATGTTCTCAAACTACAACTCCCCAAAATCCTGGCCTGAACAGCTAGTGGTAAAGGCTTCTGGGAGTTGTAGTCTAAGAACACCGGGAATACCCAAGGTTGGGAACCACTATTCTACAGCATATTTGTAAGAGATTTGCATTGAGGCTATTTGGTGTATGCAAGCAAAGTACTTCCAATAACTGGATGAGTTAAAGAAAGTGAGTGAGTGGATGCCACAGTAAATCAGCTACCTGAACTATTAGACCACACTTCACTCCCAGTGATTTTGGCAAGACAGTTAACAAGGGTTTTTCAAATGAAGTCAACATTTCTCTCCAGGGATCTTGAAATGATTCCAGGTCATTATTAAATAATCTGGTTCATGATTTTTGAGGGATTTGGAGAAGACATGTTTTCGGATTCCCTCAGCCAGGAGAAGAAGGAAAGGATAGCGTCCACACCGTGATTTTTTAAAACACATTCACACAATCCATTGGCTATCTCAGTCCACTTTCTCCAACATGGTGCTCAACTAAACTACCTTGGTGCCTTATTACTACGTGGGAGGTGTAGCCTAAAACTTCTGGAAGGTATCACATTATGGAACATAAATAGGGCATGACAATTGGAGATTCGGTCCAGGATGCCAGGATTTAGAGGGTGTCAAAACTGAGAGGTGAGTCTACCAGTGGGCGTAAAGAGTAACAACATAAACAGTAACACCCTGAGGCTCTATTCACTATTTACTTCCTTTCTTTCTCTTTCTTTTGGGGTTGCATCACATTATCCTCCTCCTTTTTCTTGAAGGTTCACACGCATATCTCAGGGTATCATGGGCAGGAGATGGTGCCACTTGCCTCAGTACCAAAATTGCTAGTTGGGCTCTATTTGTAACCTCAAGTCTACATCCTATCTGAAAACAAAGTTCTGATTAATGTCCCATTAAGTGCTAATTATTTCAGGACACCTCCAGGTTTACCATATTTGCCAGTGTATAAGATGACTTTTTTGGCCCAAAAAACATGCCTCCAAGTGGGGTTGTTACATACAGCACTGATATTACCTGTCTGTCATGGGTTTGGAGGGAAAGTTCCATCCTATGGGGAGTGGAAGGCGGGACATCAGGAGGAGGGGCTGTACTGTATATATATATGTGGAGCGTGTGTGGAGCTTAGGAGAAGCTGGAGGAGAGCTGAGAGAAGAAGCTTGAGTGGGAGTCTGTGTGTCAGACAGGGTACTACTGTGTGTCAGTCAGTACCAACCTGATAGGTTCAGGTGTCTGTATGGTTAGCCAGAACTGATAGGTTCAGGGTCTGTGCTTCAAGTTAAGTGTTCTGTGTGAACCAAACTGTGTGTATGTATGATTGAGACTAAGCCACGTTACTGTATCTTATTCACTTGATCCTTTTATTTTTCCCTGTGTGTTGTTTAAATAAACCTTATTCCTTTATTTGTTAAAAATCCATTCCTGGTCTGTGTGACTCCTTATAGGGAATGGTTGGTGGCAGCTTAGTGAAACTGTGGCATAGCCCAGTAGGTCTGGGTTTGTCACATTGATTGGTGTCCAGCGTGTGGGATACGACTGGTCCAGTTGTCCAGTGGTACGGCAAAGCCTTGGCAAGTGTGCCCAGAGCAAGGGGGGTCTAGTCAGGGACAATCTGAGAGCACGTAGGTAATCTTCTAGGTGTACCTCACGGGGAGGTGCGCTAGTAGAAGAACGTGTAACCTCAGATTGGGGACTAGATTAGGGAGCTCTGAGGCAGCCTGTTTTGGCGGGAAAAAAGCTGAGGCAAAACTGTGTAGTAGCAGTGATCTAGCCTGCCTGCTGAGAGGCCTAGCAGAGGGAGGTAGACTCTGGCTCGCAACTGTTGCAAGTTAGTGCTGAAGAACAACAGTAATCTATAGAAAGCTGGTTCTGAGGCAAAAGAGAGAAAAAAAAAGTGGTCGCTTTATTTTGAGGCTTGACTTTTGAAAGCAGCCTGTTCTGGGGGGGGATTATGCCCTTGACTCGAAGCCAAATGGCAGAAATGGGTGAAGTGAAAGACCCCCAGGTAGACCAAGGTTCTGAGGATGAATTTGGCTCAGTGCAGGGTGACAGCACGGGAGAACAGAACCCAGAACTCAGGAAAATGCTCATAGCCCAACAGCATGAACTGAGGGTGAGGGAAATGGAGGAAAGATTAGAGAGAGAGAGAATGGAAAAAGAAGAAAGATTAGAGAGACAAAGAATGGAAATGGAGAGGGAGAGAAAGAAAATTGCTCTGGAAAAAGAAAGGATGGCGTTTGAGTTACGAAAATTGGAACTGATGAATCAGAACAATAATAACAATAGGGATTCTGAGGGGGGCCAATTGTCTAAGACTGACCTGAAGAAATTCCCTGTATACCACAAGGGAGATTGCCCTGAGGTGTTCTTTTCCCTAGTGGAAAGAGCGTTTGTGGACTTCTCAGTAAGGGAAACTGAGAAGATGACCATCATGCGATCTTTAATCAGTGGCAGCCTTGCAGAAGTCTATGCAGAGATGCCAGAGGAACTGATGAAAGATTTTGCAGAGTTTAAAAAACTGGTGTTTGCCAGACATGGGATAAATGTGGAACAGCTGAGGCAAAGATTCAGGTCAATCACCAAGAAACCAGAGCAGACTTTTACCCAAGTGGGGGCCCAATTGGTGAGGCTGCTAGAGAAATGGCTATCTCAGGAGGGGACAGAGACCTTTCAGCAGCTCAAAGACTTGATAGCGCTGGAACAGTTCTATTCAGTCCTGCATGGGGAACTGAAATTCCAGGTGAGGGAAAGGAAACCGAAATCTGTGGCAGAAGCAGCCGAGATCGCAGATTTTATTTCCCAAATAAGAAAGCCCTTGGGTGAGGGGAAATCGATGGGGAAACCTAAAGAAACCTACAGCAAGTACTCTCAGGGACCAGGAAAAAGCCAGCAAGGGGGAGGGGCCCATGGTGAAGGGAAGCCCTCAGACATGAAACCAAGACCTCAGATTTTGGAGGGAAAACCAAAACAAGATGAGAAAGACTCAAAATATAGCAGAAAATGTTATTTCTGTCAGGGAAAGGGCCATCTAATCTCAGAGTGTGAGAAATTAAAGCAGCTAAAAGGAATTGTGCCTCAGGATTCGAGTGGAACCAAGCCAAAAGCTGTGTTCTGTGTCCAGAAAGAGCAAAGCTCCTTGTCACTGAGGGAGCCTGTTGCCATGGCTACTCAATCTGGAACAGTTACATCTGCTGATCAGGCTGAGGAAAATGGTCCTCTTGTGGAGGTCAAGCGCTGCTTGCTCGTGAGAACAGATTCTCAGTTGTTTGAAACAGCAGGGGTGGACGTAGGAATACTTGACCATCAGTATCGGGGGCTGAGGGACACTTGTTCCCAGGTGACCCTGTGCCATCCAGATATTATTCCTAGGGAATATATAATCCCAAATGAGAGCATGAAGGTGGCAGGGATTGAGGGGCAGGTGATCTCACTGCCAGTAGCTGAGGTACCTGTGAACTTTCAAGGCTGGAGGGGAGTTTGGCGGCTAGCGATTTCATCGACTCTGCCAGCAGCCGTGCTCGTGGGAAATGACCTGGCTGAACATGTGAAACGGGTGCTAGTGATTACACGTTCACAAGCCACCACGGGGACAGTTCAGGGGGGTACTGATGAGCCAGAGACGGAAGCAGAGGGGAGTTCAGAAGCTGTGGTGGAAACCTTAACCACAGACAGCCGATTTGGCCAAGAGCAAAAGGCAGACGCCACTCTCCAAAAGTGTTTTGAACAGGTGACTGACGCCCAGCTAACACCTGAAACCCCAGTGAGATTTCTAGAGAAAAAGGGGATTTTGTATAGAGAGACCCTGAGGAATATCTCAAAAGGGGGAGATGGGATCAGAAGTCAGCTAGTGGTACCTGAAAAGTATCGCCCCATGATCTTACAAAGGGGGCACTCTGACATGTTTGCTGCGCACTTAGGGGTGAACAAAACACAGCAGAGAATCACACAGAATTTTTACTGGCCTGACATAGGGAAGCAGATCAGGGAGTTCTGTAAACAATGTGATGTGTGTCAAAGGCAGGGGAATAACCGCGACAGGACCAAAGCAAAGTTGTGCCCTTTGCCTGTGATTGACACTCCGTTCAAATGCATAGGGGTGGATATTGTGGGACCTTTGCCCAAGGCCACAAAGAGGGGGAACAGGTTCATTCTCACCATTGTGGACCATGCCACGAGGTACCCTGAAGCCATTCCCTTGACTAACATTGAAACTAACACAGTGGCAGATGCCTTGGTGGGGTATATGTCCAGGATGGGATTTGCCTCAGAAATAATCACAGATTTGGGCGCATCGTTCACATCGAAGCTCATGAAACGCTTATGGCAAATCTGTGGAATTAAGCACAAGGAAACCACTGCCTATCACCCTGAAAGTAATGGGTTAACTGAGAAGTTCAATGGGACTCTAATGCGCATGATTAGGGCTTACTTGGCAGAGAATCCAAACAATTGGGACCAGAAGCTGCAATCCCTTTTGTTTGCGTATCGATCAGTGCCACAAGCCAGTACCGGGTTCAGTCCGTTTGAACTTTTATTTGGGAGAAGGGTGAAAGGGCCCCTTGATCTGATCAAACAAAATTGGGAGCAGATCACCCAGGATGACCCACAAGATGTTGTGACCTACATAGACACCTTAATGACTGACCTAAAGAGAAACCTAGAGCTAGCAGCAGAGACCCTGCAAGCTCAAAAGGTCAGAAAGAAAGCTTGGGATGACCAGAAAGCCAGGGAGAGGCACTTTGGCCCAGGGGAGGAAGTGCTTTGGCCTAGGCCCTGTAAAGAGAACAAACTGCAGCTGGGTAGCCCAGAAATAAAATACTTGGGTCACATAGTAGGGGGAGGAGTGATAAAACCCCTAGAGGCCAAGATAGAAGCAGTTCGTGATTGGCCTAGACCCAACACCAAGAAAAAAGTCAAATCATTTCTTGGGTTGGTGGGCTACTACAGAAAGTTCATCCCGAGGTTTAGCGAGATTGCGGCTCCGCTGACCGATCTGACGAGGAAGAAGACTGATGACCGCATCCCGTGGACCAGCGACTGTGAGGAGGCATTCCAGAGGTTGAAGCAGGCGCTCATCAACTATCCAGTGCTGCGTGCTCCAGACTTCGACCGGGAGTTCATCATCTACACCGATGCGTCTAACAGCGGGGTAGGAGCAGTTCTTTGCCAGGAGGATGAGAATGGTGACCAGCATCCAGTGTCCTACCTGAGTAGGAAACTCCAGAAAGGTGAGAGACATTTGGCAACCGTGGAAAAGGAGTGCCTGGCCATAGTCTACGCGATCCAGAAGGCCAAGCCTTACATCTGGGGAAGACATTTTATTCTGTGCACTGACCATTCACCATTGCAATGGTTAAAGACAATGAAAACCCACAATAGTAAACTTATGAGGTGGGCTTTAAACCTGCAAGACTATGACTTTGAAGTGAAGGTGGTCAGAGGGTCAGTGAACTGTGTTGCTGACGCCTTGTCAAGAAGACCTGCAGAATGAAGACGGCGAAAGAAACATGGACTATGTATATATTTTGATGACAAAAAGTCAAATGTGTCTGTTTATTAAACATGTTGGTTTGTATGAATAAAGGTAACTTGATGTATTGTTAATGGTAAATGTTTAAATGCCTAATAGAGTGTAAGTATAAGTAAGTATGGTATTGTATGTTATTATATGACTGTTTTTGTTTGTTTTGGGTCCAGGTTGTTTTTTGGTGAAAAGCACCTTAGCTTTCCCCCTACAAAACAACTTATAAAGAGGGGAGGTGTTACATACAGCACTGATGTTACCTGTCTGTCATGGGTTTGGAGGGAAAGTTCCATCCTATGGGGAGTGGAAGGCGGGACATCAGGAGGAGGGGCTGTACTGTATATATATATGTGGAGCGTGTGTGGAGCTTAGGAGAAGCTGGAGGAGAGCTGAGAGAAGAAGCTTGAGTGGGAGTCTGTGTGTCAGACAGGGTACTACTGTGTGTCAGTCAGTACCAACCTGATAGGTTCAGGTGTCTGTATGGTTAGCCAGAACTGATAGGTTCAGGGTCTGTGCTTCAAGTTAAGTGTTCTGTGTGAACCAAACTGTGTGTATGTATGATTGAGACTAAGCCACGTTACTGTATCTTATTCACTTGATCCTTTTATTTTTCCCTGTGTGTTGTTTAAATAAACCTTATTCCTTTATTTGTTAAAAATCCATTCCTGGTCTGTGTGACTCCTTATAGGGAATGGTTGGTGGCAGCTTAGTGAAACTGTGGCATAGCCCAGTAGGTCTGGGTTTGTCACATTGATGTCGTCTTATACGCCGGGTGCACTTCAGTTGGGCCAGGAAGGAGCCGCCACTGTTGAGTGAGTGATGCGGGGCCATGCCAGCCGGGGAGGAAGGCAGGCGGGGAGGCAGGCAGGCAGGAGGTTGGTCCGGACGGAGGGAGGGAAGCAGAGCCAGCCATGCCTGAGTGGCCAGAGCCTGCCACCGGGCTGCCTGCCACCCCGTACCACTGAGCCAGCTGCCCGCTCACTCTCCGGCCCGGCCACTTCCCCTCTTCCTCCTCCTCCTCGCCACTGAGCCAGCTGCTTGCCTGCCGCCTGCCCTGCTGCTTCCCCCCTTCCTCCTCCTCTGCTGCCGCCTGCCCAGCTGCTTCCCCTCCTCCTCACCCTCCTCGCCGCTGAGCCAGCCACCCACCCCCTTGCCCGCCCACCACCTGCCCCCCATTTCCCCTCTTCCTCCTTCTCTGCCGCCTCCCACCTGGCCACTTCCCCTCCTCCTCGCCTTCCTCGCCGCTGAGCCAGCTGCCCGCTCGCCTGCCCACCACCCGCCCTGTCACTTCCCCTCTTCCTCATCCTCCTCCCCCTCTGCCACCACCCGCCTGCTTCCCCTTCTCCTTGCCCTCCTCGTCACCAGCCATAAACGTCCAGGCGGGCCTGGGCAGAGCCCCGGGCAGTCGCTGCCGGCACCGCAGCAGAGCCGTCCACTCTATATTTTGAGTGGAAATGTTGGGAGGTCGTCTTATAAGCCCAGTCGTCTTGTACGCCGGCAAATACGGTATATAATGTTACCTTTCTGGCCCTGTGTTTCTTTTATTAGGAATTAACTGTTGGAAACACAGTTGACTTCACCATTGGATATGCCTGTATCTCCCAGTAATGCAAAATTAAACAGAGGACTGTAAGGGTCAGGCTGTATGATACACCTAGCATGCTATTAAAAGCAGAGCTACTTTAAGAGTTAAACAACTCCAAACATGAGTATAACATAATCATGTATTCTCCCCACAAGTGCTTGTAAGCATTGGCTCAAGAGTGGGGCTAGAATCAGACCCCTCTTCAAGGACACTTGAGGGAAGGGACTCCACAACCCAAAGGTGGTTGTGGAGATTGTGGGGGACCAACATGAAAGATGACGGTCACTGTCCCACAAAAGACAGGATCGGTTCCCCCTCCCATGCCGGTTCACCTCCTGACTGGTCTAACACCCCAGCTAGACCCAGCTGGCAAATATGCCCAGGGGCCAGCTTGCAGGAGCAACCCAGGGTATTCTCATCAAAGTTAAAGACCTCTCCATGGGACTAGCTCTTACTCATGCCCTTGTAAGGGACCTCCTATCACCTGTCACCTGCCACCTTCCTCATGGACCTCCTGCTATCTCCTTCCTCTCGAGGCTGCTGGTTCCCTTGACTCTTCCACTGTCTCAGTCCTTTAGGGACCTCACTGTGCAGCCTCTTCCTCTTGCCGTGCCTGCACTTCCTTCCCACACAGCTCCCTATGCTCATCTTATGTCTCCTTCTCTTCTTTTCTCCTTCTGCCACCCCCCACCCCACTCTACACCCATGGTGTTGTCAGGCTGCCAGGCAACCCCCTGCTAGGCTGGGGCATGCTGCTGACCTCATTTCTGCACATTGCTACAGGTAGTAGCCCAACGCCTGGCCCAGCAAAGTCACAGAGGAAAGGAGGCACCCCAGTGAGCTTATCTACCCCCCCCCCCAAGCAGATGTAGCAGAGCATGGGCACAAACGCTTGCTGCAGTGAGCTTACAGAGGGCTCCGTAACTGTGCAATTCTCAAATTAGCCTTTTGTTCTGTGATTGATCACCAGAATCCTTTTTTTCTTTTTCTTTTTCTTTTTCTTTTATTATTATTATTATTGTTGTTGTTGCTGTTGTTGCTGTTGTTGTTGTTATTATTATTGTTATTGTTGTTACTGTTGTTGTTATTATTGTTGTTGTTGTTGTTGTTGTTGTTGTTGTTATTTACAAAGTCTGTCCATACCTGTTTAACATTGTGTCCCCTGGGTTCCGCTTATAGTCATTTTTTGATACATCTACAATACATATTAAGTCCTTAATCTATACAGTGTATTTCTAGCCACTGATAGAACAGATTCCAAAATTGCATTATGGGCCACCAAGATGAGTCTAATCCATGGTCAATCAAATATTTTTTCGATTTTCGTCTCTTATTTACGTCTAACATATCTGTATATGTCAAGATTTTCTCAAAGATCAGAAGACTGGGATGTATGAATGCTTCTATAGGTGAAACCTATCCTGGTACTTTTGTATACATTTTCATTTTTTTCTCCAGACTATGTACAATGTTATGTACAAAGTTTTGACAGTATCTGTGGGTTTTGGCTTTCTCCTACCATAAAATGGCATGCCAACCCAACTGTAAATCATGTCCTTCTAAATATAAAAGCCTTTTGTTTCTCAGACTAATCCATTCTTTCAGCCACATTAGGATAGATGACTGATAATATAAAGTCCAATCTGGTAAGCCGAAGCCTCCTTTTTCTTTGGATTCTTGCAACATTTTCTATTTAATTCGGGCTTTCTTCCCTTGCCAGATAAATTTTAATATCAGCTTGTTTAGGTCATCGAAATGTTTCTTCTCTAATTTCACTGGCACTGTTTGAAATAGGAAGAGTAGTTTTGGCAGGATGTTCATTTTAATTGTTGCAATCCTTCCTAATAATGATAGTTGTAGATTTTTTCCATTTTTCTAAGTCCATTTTTCTTTGATTAAATAATTTTATATAGTTGTCTTCTTTTATAGTTACATATCTAGCAGTTAGAAATATTCCTAAGTATTTAACTTTCATAGCTATTTGTAGGTCTGATCTCTCCGAGAACTGATCTTTTTGTTTGGCTGTTAGATTTTACATTATGATTGTTGTGGGTTTTTCGGGCTCTTTGGCCATGTTCCGAAGGTTATTCTTCCTAACGTTTTGCCAGTCTGTGTGGCCAGCATCTTCAGAGGACAGCACTCTGTGCTCTGGTGCAGTTTGTTTGGGAGCTGAGTATTTATGGCTGTGAGATCAGCTTTTGTCCTTTTCAGGAGATGGGTGATTAGTGGGTCTTGTTGTGGGTGTATTGTTGTGACAATGAGGATAAGGATAACTGCGATTGAATCTGTTAGATTTTTGTTAGTCTAGAGCAGTTTGTGTTTTTCTTTTTTCAATTCATCCAACCTCTTCTCTGTTTGGTCTGCATTATTTTCCATTTTTTCAATTCTTTCTTGGTTCTTTGTGGTGTTTTGCTGGATATCTAGGAGTTGCATATTCATCACTAAGATCTATTTGTTGATTTTATCCGTTTTCTCTTCCAGTTTCTCTTGTTAAATCTGGCTTCATAGTTTCTTCTTGATTCTTCTTGATATTTCTTTGTCTCCTCTTTGTGTAATACAACTGTAACTTGAATCTTCTGGAGCGTTACTTGTAGATCTTTCTGAAATTTTTCTTGAAATAGCATTGTATCAATGGATCTTTGCTGTACTGGGCTGGGAGCCCCAGATGAAGATGCAGAGGCTGGTTTTTTGGCAGTTTAAGAATGATTTGGTAGGCTCATTATGAGTAGTTTCCCCCAATTTTTCCAATCTGTCCCCCAGAGTTCTGTTGACCTGCTACACTGCCTTTTCCACCTTCTAGTTATACAATTATAGTCAGTAGGTCAATAATATCTTATCATCAATAGCCATCAATAGTACCTTATCATCACAGCTCTATATTCAGTTTATAAGGCCAGAAAAACAAGAGAGGGGGACATTTCCAGAGCTATCCAGTATTTTCTGCCTAGGCAGAAACTAGTCAGGCTACTAGTTTTACAATTTTACAATTTAATATAACAGAGCTTAAAGGGTTATTTCCACTCTTTGCTAGCTAGGGTGGCATTCAATCCAATCAATTCACAACTCAGGATTAAAGTCAATTCCACAATTAATTATATATAAGTAGTCTGAGAGGGAGCTCCCAAAAAAGAAAAAGGAAGAAGAAGAAGAGAGAAAAGGGATAAATAAAGAAATAAGTAGATAAATAAAAATAAAAATTAAAAAATCAGTGTTTGAAGATTTTGGCTGCCGTAAGGTCACTGCGAGAAATATCTTCTGTTCTATAATTCTGTGATTATTCCGAAACACAACTCCCCCCTCCCAAAAAAAGGGGGAAAGAAAAGGAGCAATATTTAACGGTTTTGCTGTTCCAGGATTCAGTTCTTGAGATTTTTCTAGTTCAGTTCAGAGTCTAAATTCACACAACGTCTGTATCCAAATTTGATCGGATGGTCTGGAGTCTCTAATTGTAAATCCAGCTTGATCAAGTACCGTCAAGTTTCTTATTTACAATCCAAGTATTAATTGTCTGTAATTGTAGTTAATCCAAACTGCAGCTTCCAAAGAAAAAAACAACCAGGCTTTAAAAGTCTTAGCTGATCCAAGGTCACTACCAGAGATATCCGCTGCTCTTTTTCTGGGCTCACCACCAATTCTACAGTTAAGACACAACAAAATTTCAAAGTTTGCCTCCACTCTTTAATGCCTAGAATGATGTCCTTAATTCCTGATCTCCATTTATTAAGTTCAAAAAACACCTGTTACTTTTGCCTTCCAAAAAATTCCAACAAATGGCGATTAACATTCCATGGGATAGATTTTTGTTGTTGTCTCCTTAGCCTCCCTTTCGGAGCAGGGGACCACTCCTTTGTTTTCTTTTGCTGCCTCTTTTCCTTCTCCAGTTAGGGGGACGGCTTAGAGTTCTTCTTTTCTTTTAAGGGGTTATTTTGACCAGGAGTGTGGATAGAATTAGTAAAACAAGAAGAAAAATAGTCTCACCCAGGTTGATAACGTGATGTAAAACATCCAGAACTGAGTGCTTACTTCTCTGGCAGCCGATGACTTGGACAAGCTGCAAGCAAGCAGGCGGCTTGTTTTTGTCCTGCTGGTTTGAGGAGTTTCCTGAATCAAATGAAGGCAATTGCCATTATCTTCATGATCTACAGGTATCTCCCCCTCACTTGTCACCTCTCTGGGGTGACCTAAGCCCCTTGGGGCTCCCTAGCATGCCGAAAATCAGCCTCGGGGAGCAGAGCTCTTTCTCCCTGAGACTGTATAGTCACAACATCAAACTGGAAGTCCCTGATCATCAGAATCCTGATCACACAGGCTTTATTTGCATGTTTGACTGTGCTGTAATTAGTAGAGATGGAATATTAGTATTTGTCTCCCAGGGAAGACAAATACAAATACAGTGGTGCCCCACTTGACGAAATCGCTTAACGATGATCACAAAATGATGTTTCTATGGGTTTTTTCATTTAACGATGACTAGTTCCCTGCTTCGGGAACCATTTTTTCGCTGCACGATGATTGGAAACAGCTGATTGTTGGGTTTTCAAAAGGGCTCCCCACTGTTTTCCGGACCTATTTCCGGAAGACATTGATCGAAAATGGTTTCCCCTATGGAGGATCTTTGCAAAACGAGCAGGTATTTTCCCCATTGGAACGCATTAACCTGTTTTTAATGCATTCCAATGGGTTTTTTACTTTCGCATGACGACTATTTCGCTTTACAGCGATTTTGCTGGAACAGATTATCGTCATCATGCGGGGCACTACTGTATTGCCACCACACATGGCCAGTTCAATTGGTCCCTCCCCCCACAACTGGCCAGTCCACTCACTGCTCACAGCACACACAGCTGTCATCCTTCACACCACACCAAGGGAGGCAGAGGAGCTCTGGCCAGGCTATTTATGTGATTGGCACAACATGAAGGATGACTGCTCTGTGCATCATTCCTTGAGAGGTAAGTGGATTGGACAATTCGGGGGGGGGACGCAAAGACCCTGGCCACCTATGGTGGAAATATTTGCATTTGTCGCCCCCAGGAAACGAATAAGAATATCCCGTCTCTGGCAACTAGTAATATTGGTGCCCAGGGCAAGCAAGAAACACCAATTCTAGCCCACACTAGATACAGAGGGTGCAGCCATCGTGGTTGCCTATCCTCTGCTCATCCTTCTCAGGGGAGAAAAATGAAAGGCAGCCACCCATGCAGACCAAAGTCACCTGTTTGTGGCATGGAGGAAAGCACCATGCAGCACCTCTCTCCGAGGAGTCATGCTTAGCCTACCCCTAATTGCAATCCCAGGATGCTAAAACAAACAAACACAACACGGATGGACAATGCAAACCTCCAACAGCATGTACCACAAGAGCCACTCTGCTTCCTGAGTGTTTCAGGCCATAGTCACACTAGCAAAATGCCCCCCCCCCCCCCGTTTTCTCATTTCTTTTGTTTTCTGATGAGTCATGCATTGTGGTCACAGGACACATATGTCCCAACCAACCAACCAACCAATCACTCAGTCAAATAAATAAGTATAATTATTGAATGTTTAATATTGTATTTTACCATGGTTATGTTTGTTGTATTTTATTGATTTTCTGTTAACTGCTCTGAGTACAGTATCTGTGTGGCAACTGCTGTATGCAAATGAATTGATTATGACCGAATACTTGGTATTACATATCTTTGGATAAACAGATTAGTAAACAAGTGATAATAACTCCTTCCCCAAAGGAAACTGACCAGCCAAACATGCCCTGTGCTACTTACTAGAGATAAGGAAGGCACCAAATAATCTCAGCTTTCCTTTTTCATAGTTACAGGTAGTAAGTTAGACTGGGAATCCAAGTTTTCTTCCAAAGAGTCATCTGAGTTTTGTCGTACACCTTCCACTACATAAGCTATCTGAGGTTACATGCTTTACATGGAAAACCCTGATGGTTCCATTAACAACGAAGGTTCAGAGAGCCCATCCCCACAGAATTCAGGAATAGCAAAACCATCACCATCTTTCAGGCCCAGCTGTCAGCATCTACTTCAGCATAACTCTCCCTAAATAATTGGAGCAGAAATATAACCCTGAAGCGTTCTCCAGGGTAAACACAGATAAGCAAACAACAGAGAACAGCAGAGAGCTGATTGCTCCCATTAGATTAAAACATCCTACTCTCCATCACCTATTACAACAGCAGTGCCTAGCTGTTCTACTACCAAGGGCTCTAGAGCTGAGGGCAGTTCCCAGTAGTATCTTGAGTTGTAACTTGTCAGGACAACTAAAGGAATGTGTAAGTTCTCTGCAGCTGCTTTCTTCTATTGGCATGAAACTCTTTTTGATTAAATAAACTGGGTTTGTCTCATTGTCCTTATCATCATCTTAGAACTGCAGAGCTGGAAGGGACCCTATAGATCATCAAGTCCAGCCCCTGTCAAGGAGGCATAGTGAGGAACTGAAGTCCCAACTATACCTAAATCACTGAGCTATCCAACTTGAAGAGTTGAAAGGAATAATATGTATTCAATTGTTAGACTATGTGGCATATTTTCAAAATCCCACATTTTTGTATGGGACTAAATCCTATGTAGTCAGAATTCCTGATTATAATAGTAGTAGTTTTCTTTAAAATGCACACACCTCCACAAAGTAATTAAAGAACTATTTGCTTTATGAATTAGGAAAATGCCGAATTAAACTGTTCCATTTCCAAATGTGCTTGCAGTATGAACCAGGGGCCCAAATCCTCTTGCATGATTTAGACCAGTGTAGTATATACAGTGTAACATTTGGAGGTGGATGTCTTTAAGTTAAGAAATTACCGTAGACATTATCAGTTACATACCGAGTTGTGTGATTCAGCATGGATCTGATCATATCTACAGTATATTGATTCTCTAACTTGGAACAATTTGCTTCCAAAATTTACAGCATGTGCATAGCTGAGCAAGAGGATTTGGACCAAGAAATTATATGTAGAAATCTGCTACCCCAGGGAGAGGGCTTTGCCCATCTTTCCTTATGATGCTTTCTTCTTCATAAAACAAAACATGTAGGCAAGTAAAGGTCCCTCCAGATGTTGTAGAATTGCATTTCCATCAGTTTTGGCAAGAATAGTAACTGGAAAGGAGCATAGGTATTGCATGGACATTGCAAGGAACCATGGAGATATATTTGTAAGGCCACACATTTACCACTATTGATGCGTGCAGTGAACATGAGGATATAAGTAGAAGTACTACTTAGAATTGTACCTGAATTTCACTTGTCTGTTTTTTACTCAACTGTATAAACATTCACCACATTTAGATGCATACTTTACTACAGAGTAAAGATTAAAAAAAGAGAGAGAAAAGGAGACAAAGCAACTTTTAAAATGTGACACACAGGAATGGGCAGATTAAAGCAAAAAACAATCAATCAATCAATCAATCAAATAAACAAGTATAATTATTGAATGTTTAATATGATATTTTACCATTAGTATGTTTATTGTATTTTATACAATATGGGCTATATACTGCCCCATAGAGCATACAGCCCTCTGTGGGTGGTTTACAACTCAGTTATGCAGGCCACACATTTTCACCCACCCACCCAGTTTACAAACCTCAGAAGGATGGAAGACTTGAGCTGGCTCCCTGGGATTAAACCTGAGTCATGAGCAGAGTTTTGGCTGCAGTACTGCAATGTAACCACTGCACCACAAGGTTCCTCATACAGTGGTGCCTCGCTTGACGAGGATAATCCGTTTCAGCGAAATCACTGTAGAGCGAAATCCTCGTCAAGTGAAATAAAAAGGCCATTGAAACGCTTTGAAAACCGCTCGATACGTTCCAATGGGCTAAATACCTCAGCGTCCAGTGAAGATCCTCCACAGGGTGGCCATTTTCCGATGCCTGTGCAGTGAAAAATCCATCCTAAAGCACAGCGGGGAGCCATTTTACACAGCAGGTGGCCATTTTGAAACCCGACGATGAGCTGTTTTGATCGTTGTAATGCGAAGAATGGGTTCCCGAAGCAGGGAACTGATTGACGGGAAGCGAATTTTGCCCATTAAAATATTGTTTTGCAATTACAAAAGCGATCGCAAAAACCTCATCGTCAAGCGGGTTCATCGTTTAACGAGGTAATTGTTAAGCAAGGCACCACTGTACTGTATTTTCTGTCCATATAATCTAATTGTCCTGCTTAGAAAGAAAGCTCCCAGCTTGCAAGGAGCAGGACATATGGATGGAGCTTGGCCTCACCACGCCCCAAGGCCTTAAAATGCAGGCCTTCCTCCCTGGTGTGTCACACCCAGATCTTTACAAGGTGCCTGTGAGGTAGGTAGAACTCCCAGAATGGAGAGCTACAGTATTTGTAGTTCAGAAAATCTGAAATCCCATCTCTAGTTCTCAGCAGATGGAAAAGAACCATAGATACCAAATAAGAAAAGTTGTCTCACGAATACAAGAAGCCTTCTTAGTTCCTACAAAGTCTGGCTTGGCTGGATCTCCTGTTACATTCCACACAGTCACCCACCCCTGTTTCTTCCAGGGCTATGACCAGTTTCTGTAACCAACTCTTTGAGCAGAATGGAGATAATGAGGCTTGTATTACAGGCATACCCTCTGGAAAAAGCCATAATCTTTGGAATGGAACATCTTGGAGTAGAAGACAGTGAATCACCAGATGAAGCCTCAGCCCAGCCATCCTCTTCTGTGACAGAGAAGAGTGTCAAGATCACAGAATGTGACAGAGTCTCAGCTTCATAATTTTGACTGGAAAAGCTAGGGCATATTTATTATAACCTGGGATCATTCTTCTGTGTAGTTGTGGGTACAGCCGATAATGGGCACAGAGAAAGTGGACGGACCAAGAATTAAACATATATACAAGCATATGTTAAACCTAAACATCAGTGTAGCAAGATGGTCTTGCGATCCCTAATTTCATCTTTCTGTCCTAGTGGCATGGGACTGATAACTTGTAGATATTATCTATGTAGTGCAGTCCCTAGCTCATTTTAAGCTGATCTCCCTATGCAAACATGTCCCTTTACATAGATATGAATAATCTCTGACAAAAAATAATGAAATGCCTGGTTGGCAGTGTCACAGTCTATCTTGGGATATGTTTCGCTTTGCTGAATCTCTCCTGTAAATTGACAAAGTGGAAGTGGTGGCCTCATAGATCTGTGGCAAGCCTCTCTTAACAAGGTATGCAAATGCCAAAGAGATTTCCACAGGTCCAAAGAGGAAAATAAAGACATATGAGAGCTTCATGGGGTGTCAGGATCTAGACAGGAAGCCATGTGGGGCAGGGCTTAAGATGTGTAGAGAAGCTCATTATTTGAGCTGAAAGTCTTCCATACAAACATGTATTCACTGCAAACAGACCATTTCTCCTCAAGTAAAACTGTGTCTTTACAACAGAATATCTGGCGGTGCACTAAACTGATTGGCTGGAAACTGGAAATGTCACTAATCCACCTTCCCATTCTCCCCCAAGCAGTTTTTCAATGGTTTAAAAATTGATTCTGCGAAAAAGAAAAGAAATGAGAGAGAAGATGAATGAGCATTTAATTGAATAAATGCACACATGGTGCTTATAAATAAAGAAAAAGGGAGGTAAAAACATTGGGGGGAAAGAATAAAACAGACTATTGAAACAGAATTCAATTTGTTAGGCAGCATATCTGCCAAATGTATTGCAAAGTCATTGTTGAGACAAAACTCGAGTTGAACTATGGGAGAAGCATAGAGGTGGAAGGGTCTTTTCAGTCCAATCATAAGCCTCATGGAAAGAATGAATTTCCAATCTTTCTCAAAACACCACAGTTGGAATGGTCAACCTTTAGCTCTCCAGATGTTGTCAGACTTCACAAGCCCTAGTCAGAAAGGTGAAAGATGAGGGCAGGGAGTTTAACCTGATAACATCTGGAAGGCCACATTTTCTCCAGCTCCACATTTGGGTCAGGTTATCCAATGAAATTGAGTGGAAGCAGATTCAAAAGGGAAGCATGAGATGCCTGGTAGATATAATCCATTGCCACAGAATTCTGCTAGGGCCAATCAGCAGGTAACTTTACTTTCACCTTTGGAGGATGCTGAGTTCATACTTAACCCAGCTAAGTAATTTCTTGTATAAAGATAAGATTCCACTGGAAGTAATAAATACCTAGTAATCGCAGTATTTGTACATATGGGTCTGAACAGTGGAAGAACATGGAAATGAGGAGACAAAAAACCCTAACCTGGGATGCAGGGGTGAAACATAGTGCCATCAAGTACTGCTCGCCTTCCAGTGTGTAGGCAAAGATTTCGCCAGTTTTTTCCCAAAGTATGAAGAGGTTACCTATTATGGGACAAGGGTTTTTTTTTAATTGACTGCCTGCTTAGGGCTTGCAATCCCATGGAGTGTGGCAAAAGTGAAAGTGGCATGGGGAAAGTGGCTCGTTAGCTGACTTTAAAAAGAGATTTCAGTACTTTGGCATATAACATTTAGATATATAAGGGCACATCATTAATTAAGAAACAATAAATAAAAGATTTCATCATTTGTAGCTTTCTCAGAGAGCCAGCATGGTATTGATCCATATCACGGGTGATCTGGGTTCAAATCCCGGTTCAGTCATAGCAACTCACGAGATACGGGTGGGAGCAGCAATCCTAACCTACTCCTTGAACACCTCACATACTTTGAATTGGCTATACATCAGAAACAACCTGATAACTGATAATACACACAACTTCTAAAACTGGATTTTTATTACACAAAATATTATTTGTTCTGTGAATATGAGGCTCACTCATTCAGCACAAGTCATTAAATAAAATGTGTTGCCCATTTGCTTATGAGCTACTATCATTCAGGTTAGTTGAACTCATTTTAATAAGATAGTATTGAGCACAGGCTACTATCAAGATCAGCAACAAAGAATTACAAACCTGCAGTTCTATGGTGGCTAAACAGTCCTGAATAGAGGTCAGACTTTTAGAATTTTAGGGGCTTCAGCTCTCAGAATTCTCTCAGAATTCTGTGGACAGAATTCTGGCAGTCATAGTCCCAAAAGCAGAAGTCTATAGACCAGTTTTTCTTACCTTCGCGGGTGCCTCTGTTAGCCATGATCTCCATTCAAAAATATTTAAAAGCCTCAGTGCTTCCTGGAAATCACAGCACTTTTTAGGAGGGATAGTTCTTTGGAAGGAATCCTCTATAAGTCTAATGGGCAGCAGGATTATCCTTTATGTTGTGAACAGTCTATTAATTAAAAAAAAATGCTGCACAGAGAATTTGTGAAGACACTAGAAAAAGTTACATACAGTATTCTATCAAAGTACAGAGAGGCATCTGGTAACACCTTAAAGAACAACATCTAAATCCAATACCTAGTCCCAGCTAGAGTGGATCCGTTGAACCAGCTGCTGAATAGTGACGGCACTTTTGTCGATCCCATTGATTCATGGGGTCTATTTTAATTTGAGCTGCCGATTGGATTAAGTCCTGAAAAGTTTTATTTGTCAAAATGAATTCAACTTGTGAAAAGGAAGGTTTCAAAAAGCTAACAGTGGTTCAAATGTTATCCACATGAAGAGGCACATGATGAAAAGCTAACGTAGTGGTTCAAAGGGCATTATGCCCAACCCTCCCAATATCCTACCCACAGTCAACATGCTATGTTGAAGGAGGAGTGAGATTTGCCCACAGATAGCTCAGTGGTTGTGGTCTCTGGCTGCAGAGCCAGAGGTTGGGAGTACAAATCCCCACGGTGCCTCCCTGACAGGGCTGGACGATGATCTCTTGAGTGTCCCTTCTAGCACTGCAGGTGTAAGGCCTTGTTCATCCATTCCATTTATTATTTTGGTGTGCCAAGGGTAAAGAAAGCAGCACGTCTATAGGGGCGTGCCAGGCAAGATGGGATGGTTGGTGGAATGACTGGCATACCCAGTTATAAGGAGTTAAAGAAAGTGATCTGAGCTGTCAGAGGATGTCAACAGGATGATGAGGTAAGCTGTCCAAAGGGATAGGTTCATCTAAGGCAGTGGTCCCCAACCTTGGGCCTCCAGATGTTCTTGGACTACAATTCCCAGAAGCCTTCACCACCACCTCTGCTGGCCAGGATTTCTGGGAGTTGAAGTCCAAGAACATCTGGAGGCCCAAGGTTGGGGACCACCGATCTAAGGGAACCCAGCAGCTTAGCTGAAGCTGCAGTTCGGAATTCTAAGCTCCAGCTACTTCCTTTTCTAAAGGAAATATACTTCCCCTCTTGGCGGTAATGAACCTTGTGCCTAGCTATGTCCCTGAGGGGTGATTATTTCTCAAAACTGCTTCCCTAGTTGCATCTCGTTGCATAAATAATCATCTCTTTCATGAGAACAATAACAGTGGGAAAGATACTGCATTAAATATGGTCTTGAGCTACCTGACTTGCAAGGAATAAACAATTGGTTGATCCTTAACAGTGCGAAAGCCACTTCCTTTGGGGTTGCGAGATGTTTCCTATGCAATCGCTGGAAGCATGGTGCCCATGCCCCTCCTTATGCACAAAACAAATTGGTAATTTAACAGCCTTATGAAGATAATAGACTTTCTCCTGCCTCTTGTTTTCCTCTGTCTGTGGCAGCAATAAACACCACTTTGTGATTTAAATGTCGCAAATGCAGCTCTGTGGAACGGGAGAGCAATGAGGCTGCCTCAGCCAAAGATGGTGTTCACGTTGGCAGTTTTAATGCCTGCAATATCTCTCCAAGGGAATCATAAAACTGGCTTCAACGATGATCTGTGCATTCATTACACACCATCATTTTGTCTTCCATTTCATGTCATTATTGCATAGCAGGGAGAGAGAAAGGGAGGCAGAGGGCTACTCAAGACACCTCCTGTTCACTGGTATAACTGGCAAACTGTTCTGATTTCTTTTTCCCCCAGGAATTTGAATTTACTAGGTTTATTTCTTGAAGCAAGCGGCAAGTTCTTTTCATTAATAGCCGAGCACAGTTAAACTTGTACCATATGTTTCGTATTTCAGATTGCACCCAGCTCTGCTACCTCTCTTCTCCACCTGTCTAAAATCTTAACATTTTGAGGATGGTTATGTCTGAGGTTCCTCGTCAGATCCAACCAATCTTTAGGAAAATTCTTTCACAAGCAAAGAACATTTCTGAGCGAGTTTTTGAGTCCTTTCAGCTCAGCCAATGAGTTTGAAAAATCAGAGACAGCAAGGTAGAGAGACCAAAATGTTTCTTATTTGTCCCTGGTGTGAGACTGACAAATCCCACCTTGTCAGGTCCTCATGTTCTTCTTCCCACAGTACTCAAAAAATCAATCAAACAAAACAGGGCAAGTGAAGTGACTTCACATTCAGCCCTGCAAGGCCAATCTGTCAGCAGACCAGGCTTGGTGTTGATGGCCATCCTGACTGGACAGTGTAAGCAATCGGCTCTCCTAGGAGAATGCTGGGGCTGAAACAGAGAGGGTCTTGGGTTCAACGTACCCCTATAAAAATAAAATAAGAAAACTACTAGCTAGAAAGGTGGGTAAGGCTGAGCCCCCCTTTCTCTATTCTCTGATATGAACTACATCCTAGCAATGGCAATTCCAAAGTCCATTCAAAAATCCATAATCCAAAAATCAAAAAAGGGTTTCAAAAAGTCTCTCTCTGCCACCATCCTGTCATTTCCTTCACAAGCTGGAACCACCTTCTTCTTCACTCTCCACTGACGTAAACCAATCAGGACAAAGGACTGCTCATCTCTCTCCACCTCCTTTTCTCATGGGATTGCAGGTGTTGTTGACATTCTTCCGCGATGTTATGTCTTTGGTCCTTATCGTCTCTGGCCAAGATTGCTACATGGAAAATTCCAACCTGCTCTAAGAAAAAATCAGCTTCTCGAAGCATCTAGTTCAGGCTTGTCCAACCTGCGGCCCGAGGGCCACATGCGGCCCAGGTTGGCTCATAATGTGGCCCAGTGCAATTTTTTATTTTTAAAGAAATTCCAAAGTTTCAAGTTACGCTGCTTGCGCTCGGAATGCGGCTGGGACACGTCACAACGTTAGGGGGGAGAGGAAAGGAAGGAAGGAGTGGGAGGGAAGGGGAGAGGGGGGCTGTGTGACTGCATTGTGCCATCCCCGTCAATAGGTGGACACCCCCCTGCCCCAATAAAGCCAACAGAGTTGAAGCTGGCAGTCTCTGCTGTCTGAGATCGCAGCTGCCGGTAAACGCACTTGGAGCAGGGCTGCAGAGAATGGCTAGGGCTGCCCCCCCAGGCGGCCCAAACCAAATTTATGTGTGGCCCAAACCAAATTTTCATCTTCTTATGTGGCCCAGGGAAGGTGAAAGTTGGACACCCCTGATCTAGTTCATGACACACAGACTAGGATTAATTCCTTCTACACAATTCCATGACTACAAATTCCATTTAGAAATTACATTCTAGCTTCAATAACCTAAACCATGACAGACGGGACATCCCCCTTTGCTTTAATGGTTCTTTGCTTTGATTTCTCATCAGATATTTAAAAATATTTAATTGGTTACTTATCTGCTTTTTTTTACCAAAAATGTCAGAGGAGAGCAATGTTCAGAGCTTGAAACTTTAGAGCTTGAAACTTTAGATTTAAAAAGTCACTGCTTAGTGATCTCTGTAAGTTATTTAGGTATAGTTGGTCTTGAATATCTTCTAAGAACTATTACATTGATTTTTATGTTACCGTATTTGCCGGCGTACAAGATGACTTTTTGGCCCTGAAAAACATGCCTCCAAGTGGGGGGGGTCATCTTGTACACCGGGTGCATGTCCAGCAAACCCTCCTTCTCTCCCAGCGAAGTCGCTTACCTGGTAGTAAGACCGAGTAGAGCCCTGCTTCTAGCCTAGGAACAGCCTGACTCTAGCACCAAACAGCTGACTGTCAGAACAGCAGAGAGGCAGCAGCCATTTTGAGATGTGACCACATGGCTGCTGCCTCTCAAAATGGCTGCCGCCTCTCTGCTGTTCCTTCTTCCAGCAAACCCTGGCTCTCTCTGAAAAGGAACCAAAAGGAGCAAAAGGAACTCTCCCCATGATGCAGCCAAAGCAGAATCACGCATGCGGAAGAGGGGGTAGTCTTATACAGCAAGTATATAACAAACTCTACATTCTGAGTGGGAATGTTGGGGGTGGTCTTATACGCCCAGTCGCCTTATACACTGGCAAATGCAGTAGTTTTGTGTTTGCGTGTATGTGTGTTTTGAAGAAAAAGTAAATTGATAGCCTGCACTCCAGAAGTCCTGTTCCATGCAGAACCATCCCAGCCTGCAAACAAGAGCTCTATCCAGTATATAGAGTTCACAGGCTTTAAAGAGTCCTTATCTCAGATCAGAAGTAAAAGCAGAAAAACAACAAAATAATGAATTAATACTTTCTAATCATTATGCACTAGGAGAGAGAGAGAATGAGAGTGAGAGATTGAGAATGGAATTAATTAAGTTAAAAGTAACTGTGAAGTATTTGGCTCTCCTGACTAAAAATCCCTAATGAATTAACATAACACATGGTACTTAACATTCTAATTTCAAGCTGTGTGAATATCCATAGATCTTGAGTTAATTTTTTGTGTTTTTTTTGTTGAATCAGACTGACCAAGAACGTTAAAAAGAGAGGGAAAATATATTTTAATGTTTTTATTTTTAATCCACCTCTCTGCCAAGAATTGGGATCCGAGGCTGTTTACAGTACAGTTGAAGTGAAGCCTGCAATGACATCCAGTGAAGAAGGGGGGGGGGCTCATGACAAACCAAAGGAAGCAATTCTTCACACATTGCCTGCCTAAACTATGAAGTTCGGTGCCACAAGATGTAGTGACGGCCACCTAGATGGTTTCAGGAAAAGCTAGCAGCCTAGAGTGGCCATATCGACCAGATAGGCAGGATATAAATAGAATGAATGAATGAATGAATGAATGAATGAATGAATGAATGAATGAATGAATGAATGAAGCTGAGATTGACTTGTGAAGGGCAAGGCTATCAGCAGCTGTTGCCATGATGCCTTCATGCTCTCTCATGCTACTTCATGCTATTGCTTTTCTGTTCCACTTGTGGTTCCATTGGCTTTGGTTGGAAACAGGAAGTTGGACGGCATAGGCTTTTGATGTGATCCAGCAGGAACCTTCATGTGGTTCTTCTTCAGAATGTACATCAATCCTATGAAGAAAAAAAGCAGGAAGACATAGACAGAGGGATGTGTTTTCTTGCTCCCTCCATTAGTGAAAGAGGGCTTACATCATTACAGTGGGGTCTTGACTTAAGAACGGCTTGAGTTAAGAACATTTTGACTTAAGAACCACTCTCATAGGAAAATATTGACTTGACTTACATACTTAGATTTGAGTTAGGTAAAGGTAAAGGTTCCCCTTGACAATTTTTGTCCAGTCGTGTTCGACTCTAGGGGGCGGTGCTCATCCCCGTTTCCAAGCCATAGAGCCAGCGTTTGTCCGAGGACAATCTTCCGTGGTCACATGGCCAGTGCGACTTAGACACGGAACGCTGTTACCTTCCCACCGAAGTGGTCCCTATTTATCTACTTGCATTTGCATGCTTTCGAACCGCTAGGTTGGCGGAAGCTGGGACAAGCGACGGGCGCTCACTCCGTCGCGTGGATTTGATCTTACGACTGCTTGGTCTTCTGACCCTGCAGCACAGGCTTCTGCGGTTTAGCCCGCAGCGCCACCACGTCCCTCGTTGAGTTAAGAACTGAAAAAAACCACGTGGGAGCCAGGGAAAGTGCAAAATTTGAACTTTCAGTTAACTGTTGGCCAGTGAAAAGGGTGCCTGTCTGCTTCCTCACTCCTCCCAGCGTTTAGAGAGTGGATTGGGAGACAGTCTTCAGACTGCCTGGTACTGTACTGCCTGGACTGTATTTTCCCTGCCTTCCCTGAACCTTTCTTGACTTAAGAAAAAAAAGAAACAAAATATCCCCCTCTAGTGGTCGAAGGCGGAATAGCAGCTTCCCATTAGTTTCTATGGACGGAAAAGAGCAGATACGGATCAAATGGTTCTCAATGCATTCCTATGGGAAATGCAGATTTGACCTGAGAACTTTTTGACTTGAGAACCGCCTTCCAATACGGATTAAGTTCTCAAGTCAAGACCCCACTGTATCTCACTGGATCTGCCGGCTGATTTTTCTATTGAGCAGATTGGTGCAAATGGTTAGGTTTACTCAGGATCCCCCAGGAAAGACGTTAGCTTGAACCCTGGCTGCTTGGTGGACTTTCATTTAGTTCTTGGGCCCTATAAAAAGAGACAATGTTGACAATGAAGTCATTGAAATAGTTAGAGATTTTGTATACCTTGGTTCATTCCTCGATTCAAATGGAGACTGCAGCCAAGAAAGACATCAGAAGAGTGAGATTTGGAAGTGCAGCAATGAATGAACTAGAAAAGATCATCATGTGTAACAACATGTCACTGGAGACCAAGACCATGGTCATCCACATTCTCATATTTCTTATCACTATGTATGGGAGTGAAAGCTGGACAGTTAAGGAAGCAGATAGGGAAAAAAAATGATGCATTTGAAATGTGGTGCTGGAGGATAAATTTGTGGATATTCTGGATTGCCAAATAAGTGGGTCTTGGATCAAACCAACCCTGAACTATTTCTGGAGGCAAAATTTTTGAAACTGAGGCTGTCCTACTTTGCGCGCATCATAAGACAGATCCTCTGGAAAAGACAAAAATGATGGGAAAGAGAGAAGGCAGCAGGAAAAGAGGAAGACCAAATATGAGATGGACTGACGGCCTAAAAGAAGCCACAAGCTTGAGTTTGCAAGAGCTGGCAGGGCGGCTGAAGTCAGGACATTTTGGAGTACGCCCATTCATAGGGTCATCACAAGTTGAAGGATACTTGACAGCATATAACAAGCAGAAGAAGAAGAAGAAGAAGAAGAAGAAGAAGAAGAAGAAGAAGAAGAAGAAGAAGAAGAGAGCACCAACTTAATTTAAGTGAATCAATTCCAAATCCACGTTAAAATAAACAGACCTCTGGTGGAGGAGTAACAAAACTCACTGCTGCTCCAAAAAAACCAGAATTCCCTATCAAACTGATCTGCCCTTATATGTAGGCAATGCATTCAGCTATTTTTACAATGACTGAAAACAGGCAAAACCTGGTTTGAATAGGGTTTTTGTTTAAGCAATGTAACCAACTTTTATATTAGGAAAGAGAGGGAAGGAAGGAAGGAAGGAAGGAAGGAAGGAAGGAAGGAAGGAAGGAAGGAAGGAAGGAAGGAAGGAAGGAAGGAAGGAAGGAAGGAAGGAAGGAAGGAAGGAAGGAAGGAAGAAAGAAAGAAAGAAAGAAAGAAAGAAAGAAAGAAAGAAAGAAAGAAATCTGATCTAGGAGAAAACAACAGATAAAATATATTTAAAATAGAAAAAAAGTGTGGGTTTTTTAATGGAGAGAGTTTTTAATATGCATTACATAGTTTAAAGAAACAGTTATTATTTTGACAGTTACTGAAGACTTCCATGGTAAATAGTGGGATAAATTCAACCAATAGCCTTAAGAAAACAGCCATTACATAACTAAGACTTCCTAAATCAACATCATTTATGTATATTTGTGTCATTTTAAAAAAAAGGCGTATGGTGTTTTGGAACAGGTTTAAACTGTTTTTATCTATTAGTTTTAATGTGATACCTGTTTAATTATTTTTTTAAAAAAATTGTAATATTTTATTGTCTTTTTAAAAAATATAATTTTTTGTTTTAATATTGTAAGCTGCCTTGGGACCTTTTCAGGAGAAAGGCAGAGTATAAATATTTTAAATATAAATATATTAAATACTGTATTTATTTTAAATATTTCATTAATCAATCAATCAGTCAGTCAGTCAGTCAGTCAATCAATCAATCCTTATTCAATAAGTCTAACACAGAGCTTGGAGGAAACTAATAAAGAGTAAAACAGTTTCCTTAAGTGCTTAGTAGTAGACATGGAGGTATTCGTATACCAATATGAATACCACCCCACAGGTGGACATACTGTAATGAAGGACTGTCCACTCACCCTTCTGCTGCTGCCATGGGCTTTGTGCTCCTTTCCTATCACTCAGGAGCTTGTGGTCATTTAGCCATTCCTGGCAGGAGGTGGGATGACGAGCCTCTCTGACAGGTTGAAGAGCAGCTGGCCGACCAGGTGCTCTGGAGCAATGAGAAGGGAGTGTGCAGAGCCCCCAGCAGAGTATAGCGATGAGTGTACAGCCTGGCCCCAGGAGGCCGGACGCTCATTATGTCCACCTATGGGGGGGTATTCGTATTCATATACAAATATGAATACCAGCATCTCTAGTTAGTAGTTACTTATTGAATATGAACAATGCAAGAAGTAGTTACAAAATTAACTTTAGAGTTAACCACTAACACCTGAGTAACTCAAATAACACACAATGACTTTCAAAATTAAATATTAAAGGGTTTTTTAAGGCACTTTAGAAGCATTTCGGCAAGCATCTTTTCACATCTTATGCCATTTTCATATCTGTCTAGGTGGCAAAGGAAGAATTATCTGGTTTTCCCTTGTGTATTTTTAAAGGTATTTCCAAGGTGCAACATCAGCAATGATCACTAGGGGAAAACCAGAAAGTATTTCCTTGCATCTTCCTGACTCACTCACTAATCAGTACAATGCACTCCATTAATAACATACAAGGTAACGGATGACTTACGTGATTAGAGCAGTGCAAATGATTATAGCAACCTGACATTGGAGAATGAGATTCCTTCAAAATGTAATGTTCTTCAGATTTTGACTAATGCAGTTGGAACTAACACTTGGATTTAGTCCATTGCCACCTTCTTTCCTTCTGTGGAGGGACATGGTAGCGCTGTGGGTTAAACAGCAGAAGCCTCTGTGCTGTAAGGTCTGTAGATCTTCAGCTGTAAGATCGAATCCATGTGACGGAGTGAGCGCCCATCGCTTGTCCCAGCTCTCGCCAACCTAGCAGTTTGAACGTATGCAAATACGAGTAGATAAATAGGGACCACCTCGGTGGGAAGGTAACAGCGTTCCATGTCTAAGTCGCACTGGCCATGTGACTATGGAAGATTGTCTTCGGACAAACGCTGGCTCTATGGCTTGGAAACGGAGATGAGCACCGCCCCCTAGAGTCGAACACGACTGGACAAAACTTGTCAAGGGGAACCTATGCCTTTCCTTTTACCACCTTCTTTCCTAAGTACAGTACAATAAACCTTGCTCCAGTGTTTCATTCTTTTTCAGAAGGGAACCTCTTGTTCCATGACAGCGATTAACATGGGTAGCACAATGTATTTGCTTGCCATGTACATTGAAAGCTGCATCACTGATGTCGTCATTATTGTGAAAACATCATGAAAACATTTGCTTGTTCATGAGCACTGGCTGAAATTCAATAGTACGTCATGACTAGAGTAAGCCTATGATTCAATGGAACTTACAGAAGGGTTGACTCACCAGATCCTCACTTCCATGGGTCTACTCTGCTTCTGACTTACTGCGCTTCTGACTTACTGCTGGATGTCAGCCATTAGCTATCTTTATCAGGTTTTTTTAAGTGAAAATGTAAAAATCCATAAATCAAATAATCAATCAAGCCCAACAGGACAATGGCTTAGGTGGTCCCTCCCACCTCTGGATCATATCTCCCTCCCTGAGATGTCATTGTTGCATATACAGAAATAGATATTACAAGAGTTGTGTACCATCAAGTGAATTCTGACTTATGGCTATCGTTTCCAGAGTTTTCTAGGTACTGAGTATTTAGAAGTGGTTTATCATTCGCTTCTTCTGGGAAGCTTGCCCAAGGCTTCATGGGTTGGATTGTCTTGGAAGCCGTCTAGAGTGGTCGTATTGACCAGATAGGTGGGGTACAAATAGAATAAATAAATAAAAATAAATAAATAAATGAGATGCAGTGTAGGAAACCAAACCCCCAGCCCCTGGCAGATGTTCCAACATAATGAGCTATGCAGACAGTTGCCTCTTCATTGTGGGATTGTATAAAAAATGTGTGTGTGTGTGTGTGTGTGTGTGTGTGAGAGAGAGAGAGAGAGAGAGGCTTTGTATATAATGTCTGCAGTTCTTCCCTGCATCTCATTCTACTGCCATCTTTTACTTCACAAATGGTATTAAAGACCTCATATTAAAGGGAGGAGGGAAACCAGAGCAGAGCAAGGACTTTGCCAATGCAAATGCTTCCCACCTCCATCCCCGAATCCTATCTTGTTTATGTACCTTTAGCAGCCGGTGGCACTTTCTGCTTACTTAGTTCTCTTAAGTGGCCCCTAATTGCCAAATGGTTTGACATCTCAGCTGTAAAGTGAGAAGAGAAGCAAAGTGTTTTTAATGAATTTGTGCGAGAGAATGGCACTCCACCAGGAAATGTTATAAGCCTATTATGATTCAATGGCATGATTGATGATCCTGTAAATAGACGTTGGGAATCATTCTAAAATAATGATGAAATTATTTATGCATATTGTAGCCATCAGAATCAGGCAAAATGAGGGTGAGATAAACAAAATAATAAAACAGAGCCAAGGAAGAACAAAAAAGCTTTACTGGCTTCAGACCAGATGGAATATACACTGCATGTAGGTAGTGTATTTTCATACAGATTTCTAATTTAGCCCAATCTCTTTGCATACCAAGGAAGAAATATAAAGCAAAATGGAAGTTTGTTTATAGAAAGGATGGGAAAAGAGCGAACCTGGAACAGCACATACCGTAAATTGTATTTACAGACTCCAACCTTCCTCTGCTCCCCTCTTTTTTGAGGGAAAAAAAAGATGAATTGCCACACTCATAATCTTCTAGGGAATAGTGATTCGCCTTTCATATAGGCTACAGGGCCTCCATAAACTGTTTAACACCCCAAAATATGAGTTTTGTCAAATCTGGCAGTAGACTTCTAGTCACTGTTGCTTTCACTGCCTATATACTGGAGTGTTTTTTGGCTGTCTGTGTGGCCCTCACATCTGCCTTAATTGCCTATCCCCAATTTATTGGATCAATGTGTAATATGCTATTAGGCCTTCAAAAGGTGTTTTACCTTTGACCTCAAACCCTCTTCAGAAATTCATTTAAATGTGTGAATATGTGGGGGTTCTAAGTCAGAGACGGCCAAATTGGTTTGTTTTTTGGGGGGTGGAGGGGGAAGAACAGCTTCCCAAAGTTCCATAACCAGCTGACAACGAAGTTCTGGGTCGATGGAGGTCACAATGGAGTCCAAAGAGGTAATTTTACTTTGTGAGTGTTTCAGGAGTATGAAGATTGGCTGAAGATTCAAATTCAAAACCAGCTACTGAGGGAACACAAGTGAACAGATGAGATAGTAGTGATGGCAGCAGATATGACAATGTCTACTGTGGCATTTTCAGCACCGAAAGGGTCCAGATTGGGTACAGATTAGGCATCAGGCTAGACAGCATTTCCTTCTGCATTTTGTGATCTCTGGGAAAAGTCTGGGGGAATATGTCATGAAAGGATATCCCAATAAATTATTTGGGTTTTCTCTCCCTGGGTGTCAAAGGATATGGAAGGGACAGCTTTTGCTTTAACAGCAATTCAATTTAACAGCTCTTTTGCTTTAACAGCAATTCAGAAGGCAAATTTCTCCATCATACTTATAGCTCCATTTTACTGACCTGACATGGGTTTGATAGAATTTTCCTCTCTCGGTTGCTTCACTTTTTCCTGAGCAAATCTCATTCGGAGACTTAGTGTCTTAGAATTTTGCCCTAAGTGAACATCTTAGGTGAGAGCTTCTTTCCTCACTTTTGCAGCATCCTTAATCAATGCCCATCATGATGATAGACAGAACTGTAGCAAACTTACCTGGTGTCTTTTCAGGTAAGCTAATCAACCGTAAGCAATAATTCAATTACAATATGTTGGCAAAAAAACCCTGATTCTTATGCTAAATATAGACTGTTCTTGAAGAACTGAAAGCAAGTTTCCTCCATTAATCAGCTGATTTTTCTACTTCTCCCTGTAGCTCCCCTTCCTGGATAACAAGCTACAGAATGGTTACATGAATATCAGTAAAGCAACTTGATTTTATAAGCCAGGGAACCTTAAGGGAATCCAGGCTGCCCTTTGCAAAGATGGCAGCTTCAGCTTCCCTACACTACATCTCTTCAGCGCTGCCTGGGAACCGTACTGCAATGGATGCAGGAAAATGGGCTGAGGTTGAACCCGGACAAGACGGAGGTTCTAAGGATGGGTGCCCCTGTGGTCGGCAGCTTGGGTGACTCTCTCTCATTTGGGGGGGGGTGACCTTGGGCGCTAAGAGTGGGGTTCACAGCTTAGGGATCCATCTGGACCCGGCGCTCACCATGGAAATGCAGGTGACATCGGTAGTCCATACCACCTTTTTCCATCTCTGGTGGATTGCTCGGCTGAAGCCCTACCTTGATACGGGGGCACACACCACCTTGGTGCATGCACTCGTAATCTCAAGATTAGACCACTGTAACACGCTCTACATGGGGCTGCCTTTGAGGCTGATGCAGAAACTTCAGGTGGTACAGAACATGGCAGCCAGACTCCTTAGTGGAGTGAGAAAATACCAACATATTTCTCCTACTCTGGCCGCATTTCATTGGCTGCCCATCCGTTTCCATATCGACTTCAAAGTTTTAATGCTTACTTATAAAGCCCTAAAAGCTTTAGGACCTCGATATTTGGTGGAACGCCTACTCTCACCAAGCTCTACCCGGATCAACCGTGCAAGTCAGGATGTGAGGCTGAGGGGCCTGACGCCCAGAGAGGCCTGGAAGGAAAAGACACGAAATTGGGCCTTCTCAGCAGTGGCTCCTCGCCTCTGGAACAAACTTCCTCCAGAGATTTCTGCGGCCCCTACGCTGGGTATCTTTAAAAGCCAAGTAAAAACATGGGTATTTATTCAGACCTTCCCTCCAGTCAATTCTTGATTCTCTCTTCTCATTTCTCTTTAATTTATTTTTACTCTATTTTCTTGGTTTCCACATTTTCATTTGTAGATTTATGTAACAATAAATAAATAAATAAATAAATAAATAAATAAATAAATAAATAAATAAATAAATAAATAAATAAATTGAAGCCGCAGCCGCCATCTTTGCAAAGGGCAGCCAATCTCCCTTTTTGCACTCAGTGGCTGCGGAGGCCTGATGGGGACCTCGGCAACAGCTATTAAGGTAAGGGGGTGTTGGTGGGAGTAGGGTGGGGGGAAATATAGGGAAAGGAAGGGGGTGGGTAGGCTGTGGGAGTGGCTGGTTGTGGGGGGGTGTGCCTGCCTATGGCCTCTGATCAGTCGATCGGCGGCCAGTAGGCAGAATGGGCTTCTGTGCCATGTGGTAAACTCTCCCGGGGGGACCCAATTTGTGGATGAATAATTGGATGTCCGATATTCAATATTCACCAAAGTTGGCAGGCATGTTGGGGAAAGACATAGGAAGCTCCGTTGTGATTCTGAACTCTCTAAGTACCTGGGGGGAGCTTTCAGTCCTCTTTGTGAGTATATAACTCAGAGGTCCATGATCCAATGTTCAGCAAACTTTCAGGAGTTGTAGAAAAGCATCTGAGGAAGCTTCCCTGCAAATTTGGTGTCTTTAGGTGGTTGGGGGCCAGTGTTACAGCCAATTAAAACAAAGATTGATCAACAGATCAATTTGTCGAAGAATATTCGTATATTCGTATCCGTTGATCTGTTAACCTTGATGGATCACGAATCAAAACGGATCACCATTATTTTGATTTGTCCCCATCTCTAATTCTGATCCATATCTGGAGCGTTTGCTGTGCCGAGTGGGACTGAACACCCTAAGCTGGTTTGGAGGCAAGCCAAACATTTTTGTTCTTGGGATCATGCAGCCATTTTGACTGTTTCCAGATTGGCAAGGAACTGCAAGTGGAGAAAACAAAGGACTATGAGGTGGGATGAGGGAGATAAGACATCATGGTTGATTTGGGATATGTTGTGAACCTTCAGTGTTTAGACAAAGCTCCTACCAGCTTCCTTCCTTCTCTTCTTGTCTCCACACCTCCAGAGCTGTCCTATATTGTATGCTCAGTGCCTGCTTTTCCATCCATTCTCCTGACATCAGTTGTGGGCTGTGGTTCCTCTGAATGTCAAGTTGCTGATTCAAGGATGTTAGTGGCACAGGAAAGAGTGTTTGGTACCTTGGAGGAAGAGACAGGCAGACATTACTTTTGTTGGTTCAGGCAGAGGTTTCTGCTGTGGCACTCTTGCAGTGCAACTTTAAAAGACAAGTGAAGAGGAGGACAGGAGGAAAATGTGTGTTGGACATTCTCAGTCAGTAGCCTAGGAAGCAATGTTGTGCTCTCCCTTGGCGAGCCTGGATACAAAATGGTTGCTCAGTTGGGGGGGGGGATGGGGATATATAGAGTCCAATGAAGTCAGTCTGAGTTCCCGCTCTCCGAACTCAGTGACTGAGTTTCCAGGGGAGATTTTGCTTTTCATTGGGGCTTCAGCTGTCCGTTTCCTACTGCGGTGCATCCTTCTTTTGCTACGATAACTTGGCACAAGGTTGTTGTCGTACCAAGCTATGTTTTATAAATGCTAGCCTTTTTAATCTCCAAAACACTGGATCAAACCTTAGTGATTTGTAAAGGCATATGAAGTGACCCTGAGGGTAACTGAGTTTCTCAAACTGCATGGATATTCCTGCTGCTCTCTTTTGGATATTTTTTTTCTCTAAAGTTGGCACAAAACTCTACTTACTTGTTATACTACTAAAACTGCTAAATTGTTGGAATGAATTCCCAGGAGGGCTTCTGGTGGCAAGGAACAAGACCACAAGATTGTTCTGTGGATGCCCTTTCCCTCAGAAATTAGACTATCTGCTTTTCCACTCACTGTCTGCCAGTGTTTGGTATTTCTCTTCTAGTGGAAGCTTTCGATTTTACTGCTGACTTGATTGTGATGTGGGGTTTCTTTTTCAATCTTTGGGTCTCTGGGTTTATTTTTAAAAGCTGTTTGCAGTCTTACTGGGTCAAAAGCATGTTTCCATTCTGCATGTGCACCATGCATGCTGTTGTCTTTTGATACCAATTGCATGAGGAGATATTCACTTCTCTTCTACGCCTGTCAGCCCCATTGTTTCTAATGCCGTGCTCTCTCTCCTACTTGTATAACTGCAAGCCAGAGATGGCTGCCACCGTCGTGTATTGCTCTGCCCATCAAGCAATTATACGCCATGCTTGCACACCGTGTTGTTTTTCTAAACAACTGGATTATTGTTTCTAGGTTGTTTCACCCACTTTGTTCAGCCACTTAGAACAATTCTTTGGACAGAAAGATGCAGGTTATGCCCGTTATTAGAAATAATAAATACATGAGGAAAATAAGGCCAGAAAGCTGTGATCTGACAAAAAAATAATTGGTATTACATCTCACTGATATCCAAGCAATGGGACTTAGTCACAGCTATTGTATTTATTTCAATGAGTTTTGATTATGTTGTGTTAGATTATACCACAGATCTCCTTGTACTGTTATGGATTCTGGAACTGCCATTACCACAGGCTTGGTAGTGGTTTCCATGATTTTTTTTCACCATTCTGAAAGGAAAGGGGGCTCACTGTTTATGCTGCCTACGCTACTGACTCATTGGGGCTGCACTGAACAAGGAACACATGACCAAGCCCTGTTCCTGTCGTTATGAATCCTGATATCTGCATAATGTACACAAGGGTTAGAATCTGCCACATATAGCGTACAAGGATGTTTCTGTGTGCTTTGGAATCCCCCCAAAATGCTGGATAGCTCAGTGGTTTAGGCCTCTGGTTGTGGAGCCAGAGGTCATGAGTTTGATTCCCCACTGTCCCTCCTCAACAGGGGCTGGACCCATAGGGTTCCTTCCAGCTCTGCAGTTCTAAGATTATATTAATGATGACTCGGTGCTTTAGGCATTTGGCTGCGGAGACAGAGGTTGGGTATTCGATTTCCCACTCTGCCTCCTTGACAGGGGCTGTTCTCCATGATCCATAGGGTTCCTTCCTCTGCAGTTCTAAAATAATGATGATTAGAAGAAGAAGAAAAGAAATATCCCCACAGGATCATCGTATCTCTTCAGTGTGCAGTTTTGCTCTAAACAATGTTCATTTTAAATACCACAGGATTTGGGGGGGAACAAAAGGCTTGGGCCGGAATCCTATTGTAGATTTATGCTGAGGTAGACGTTAGTGTGCAAATTATAGGTGCAACTTGCCACTAATTTACAACTTGTCACTCACGTTCCTACCTGTGAGCCAAGCACATGAATAAGGATGCAAAAGGCAGTTTCCTAATTGCCAGTGTAAGTCTACAACAGGGCCTTTTAAAAAATGGAAGGGGTTTTTTTTTGTGCATGCGTGCGGAGCTGGAAGTGATTTTCCAGTCACATTCAGTTTCACTTGGAGGGGCTCTTGCAGCTCCTGCAGGGTCCTACAAATCAGGAAAATCACCTCTAGTCCCCAGAGACCATTCCTCCATCAGGGCATTAGAGTCATAAATTGAATCTCCCTCCCTCTGAAATGATTAAATACAAAGAATATAGAGACCAGCAAGTCCCCCGCACAGAACTCTAAGCCAATCCAATTAAAAAGACAAATCTTCAGAATAAACTTTATCTCCATCTGCTTTGGTTTATGGAGTAATTGGAAAATATGTACACAAAGCACACTAATAATTACAGATGCTCTTAAACATTCTGCGCTGCATCACTGGTACAAAATGTGATCGTTCAAACAGATTTTCATGGAAAATTCATGTGTTTTTATTTATAGCTATTCCTTTTCCCCCCCCACTCAAGTCTGCATCTTAGCTTCTCTAATCTTTTTGTTTGTTTGTTTGTTTTAATATTCTTCATCATCTTTCCTGTAAGAATATAATGGGAGAGGAATATACTCAAATAAATTTAAATCTGAGCTTTTTCGTGCATATTAAAAATAAGTACAAAGCGGGGGAAAGGAACTCTACCAAGGAATCAATGAATGGATAAATGAGTGTGTGTTGTTTTATCGTTTATCAGTTTTGGTGCCTAATTTCTCCATATTATTTTGCATGTAGATCAAGACATTTTCTGAAACTTTGCTAAAAACGATCAGTTTCAAGGCATCCATGCAGACCACCTCTTTCCTAAGAGCATGATTCTACAGTGGTTGCGGTCCTCCTGATCTCAAAGCAAGAGGGGTGAAAATTCATTGCATCTCATGTTTGATTTAAAATGTCACCTATTTTTCTTCCTATTCAAGGTGGAAGGAACAGCAGACTTAAAAAAAAAAAACAGAGTGGGAGAATCTAAAATTAATATATATTTTTTTTTCTACAATCAAAACTTAATGGAACCTAGAGGCAATGGACTGGACTCGAGGTTTGTTGTGATATGAGGTCATATTTCTGCTAGCAAAAGGCAAACAAAACAAGAAAAAGCTCATTCTTGTAATGTAACTACATGGATCAGAAGCGTCTTCAGTTGCATAATGTTCAGCAACTCCCCGCTATGTAGAATCAAAAAACCCAAGGAACCCAGTTTGTGGTTCATTTCACAACCCACTTCGGGCATCCCATTTTGTCAAAACAAAACAAAATGCCAAACTTTTTTCCCCTTTGGTGTTTCATTTGTTTTGGCCAAAGGGGATGCTCGCCTTCCTCCATCACCTCTGCCTACCTGAACCATGAACTGGTTCATTTTTCCAATGGTTCATGGTGGTTCGTGGCAAGCCACAAGCCACTAAGCATCATGAACTATTAGTTTTCTGGTTTGTGCCCATCTCTAATGCCCATATTTAATGCTGTGTATCTTTTTTTCTTACTGAGATGTCTTCACAGTATGTGTACACCTGTAAAATAAATGGGGAAGTTTTGTTGGTACCTAGAAAAGAGCGGATTGAACTACACTATTCAGGACACACTACTGGAAACAAAAATAGGTCAGACAATATGAAACAAAAACCCACATGTTCATGGCAGAGTAGTGTGCTTAGAGTATTTTTTTTTTTTTTAAAATTGCCCATAGGTGGGTTTCATATAAACTACAGTGTCAATCATGCAACCTCCAGAGTGGCCTCTCAAAGTCATTTTGGTTCTCCTCCGCTCGACCTATAAATAGAATATATACCAACAAATTTGCACAGCTGAATATTGATGACTATCTAGAGAGAATACTTCCAACTCCTTGTAGCTACTTGCTATTAAATTTTGGCTTCCTTTCAGTTCTTGTTGTTCTTTAGTTGTTAAGTCGTATTTGACTCTTCCTGACCCCATGGACCAGAGCACGCCAAGTCCCTGCTGTCTTCTACTGCCTACCGGAGTTTGGTCAATCATATCGGTAGCTTTGATGACACTGTTCAACCTTCTCGTCCTCTCGTGTCCCCTTCTCCTCTTGCCTTCACATATTCCCAACATCAGGGTCTTTTTCTTCTCATGAGATGGCTGAAGTATTGGAGCCTCAGTTTCAGGATCTGTCCTTCCAGTGAGCACCCAGGGTTGATTTCCTTCAAAACGAATAGGTTTGTTCTCCTTGCAGTCCAGGGGACTCTCAAGAGTCTCCTCCAGCACCACAATTCAAAAACATCAATTCTTCAGCGATCAGCCTTCTTTATGGTCCAGCTCTCACTTCCATACATCGCTACTGGAAAAACCATAGCTTTGACTGTGTATCTTTGTTGGCAAGGTGATGTCTCTGCTTTTTAAGATGCTGTCAAGGTTTGTCATCGCTTTCCTCCCAAGAAGCAGATGTCTTTTAATTTCGTGGCTGCTGTCACTATCTGCAATGATCATGGAGCCCAAGAAAGTAAAATCTGTCATTGCCTCTATATTTTCCCCTTCTATTTGCCAGGAGGTGATGGGACCAGTGGCCATGATCTTAGTTTTTTTTTTTTATGTTGAGCTTCAGACCATTTTTCGTGCTCTCCTCTCTCACCCTCATTACAAGCTTCCTTAATTCCTCCTCACTTTCTGCCATCAGAGTGGTATAATCTGCATATCAAAGGTTGATACTTTTCTGGCAATCTTAATTCCGGCTTGGGATTCATCCAGTCCAGCCTTTCGCATGATGTATTTTGCATATAAGTTAAATAAGCAGGGAGACAATGTACAGCCTTGTTGTACTCCTTTCCCAATTTTGAACCAATCAGTTGTTCCATATCCAGTTCTAACTGTTGCTTCCTGTCCCAGGTATAGGTTTCTCAGGAGATAGATAAGGTGGTCAGGCACTCCCATTTCCACTGTTGTAGTGCTCTAACAGTTAGGAAGTATTTTTTTTTTCTGATATTCAACCAAAATCTGGCTTCCTTTAACTTGCATCCATTGTTGCGTATCCTGCACTCTGGGATGATCAAGAAGAGATCCCCTTCTCTGCATGACAGCCTTTAAAATATTTGAAGAGTGCTCTCATATCACCCCTCAGTCTTCTTTTTCAAGACTAAACATGCCCAGTTCTTTCAGACTTTCCTTATAAGTCTTGGTTTCCAGCCCCCTGAACATCGCTGTCACAAATAAAAAAAAATTCCATCATCCCTCACCCCTGCTGGCTGAGGTGTGATGGCAGTTGGAATCCAGAAGCATTTAGAGAGGATTTTTCCTTCTGACTCTTGCATATAAGAGAAGAATCATTTGTATTTCTCAAGGGCGCAGAACTAGAAAGGAAATGTAAGATTTCACCCAGAAAGGGAAGGAAAAAAATGAAGCTGCGCAGGAGTACCATGATCCCTATGCAAGATGGCATAGTTCCTATACATTGTTCATTGGCTGGATAGCTCAGCGGTTTAGGTCTCTGGCTGCAGAGCCGGAGGTTGGGAGTGTTTCAAAATAGTTCCAAAATAGTGTTAGCAAAACTTGGGTTGATTGATAATGTGTTGTGTCCATGAACATCTTACAGAAAAATTATTGCAGCCCCAAAGGAGGATATCTTTGTCAGTTCTAGTCTGTCAAGCCTTTGGTGAACAATGATACAGATCTGACCAGCTACATTTGCCAAATTAGACCTATATAGTCTCGCCCCCTTGGACTGGTTACAGGTGCTTTTCCATAACAAGGTTCTATTTTTGACCTATGAAGCCCTAAATGTTTTGGGACGTCTGTGTTGGATGATCAAACAATCTAGACTCAAATTTGTAGGGGGAAGGGCCTCCAGCACACAAACTAACTTGTTTGTCTGTTCGTTTAAACACTAACCAGTTAGAGGGGAGTATTGTTGTACCCGGGCTTGGGAAACTCCACCCCTGTTTCTGCCCCTTCTCGCCATGAGGTGATTGAACCTCCATCTTCGTCCACCATTCTTGCACAAACTTTTCAAGATGTAACATCTCCACAGTTGGCTCTCTGAGCCTAGATTTCTCTCCAACCACATGGACCAAAGAGAAGGACATTATCTTTGCTATACGTATTTCTTTTCTGTATCAGGCTGAAACCTTACGAATGATTACCCATGTGAGTACAATACAGAATTCTTTTCTTTAATATAAAAACAACCTCCTGAGTGTTATTCCTAAGTGCTAGTGTTTGGTGAGGGTCGGTTAGTAAAAAAGGGGAACTTCTAGCTAATTCTGCCCAATCGACTGGCACTTCCTGATGCGCATTTTTGTGGAATTCAAGTGAGTTCCCATAACTCTCAACAGTCTGTACATGGCAAAACTCCTTCTTCCAACAGGGATGCCTGTCCTACTTGTACATCTGAGGCTTGATGGCTGAGGCTGTTAACCCTGAGGGAGGCTTAGAGGGACAGAACAAGGACCCAGGTCTTCTCGGTGGTTGTCCCTTGGCTTTGGAATGAGTTGCCACCTGAAATCCACCTAGCCCCCTCCCTGGTGACTTTTAATAAAAACACTTTTTATTTCAGCAGGCTTTTCAAAACACTCCATTTGAAGAGCTGCTGAGGGTGCCAGCCTATCCTATTTAGCTGCTGCCTAAGTTTACTCAGTTTAATTTTAACTGAACTTTTGATTGTGTCTATGTTATTTTATGTTATTGTCACTGTTGTGAACCACCCAGAGTGACCGTTGGTCAGATGGGCAGTATAGAAATCAAATGGATGGATGGATGGATGGATGGATGGATGGATGGATGGATGGATGGATGGATGGATGGATGGATGGATGGATGGATTGATGGATGGATGGATGGATGGATGGATGGATGGATGGATGGATGGATGGATGGATGGATGGATGGATGCATTTAGAATTTGTTTTTTTGAAGATTTTCAAACTGAATTTGGAAAGATGGAAATCTAGCTGATCACCCAAGGATAGCTAAATAAACTGAGTCCTTTCAGACAAGCAGGTTCCATTTTATCCACAATTCTGGAGAAATGCAAAAAGCAGCAAACATTTGAGACAGTGATAGGACATGTCGTGAAAATGTTGTCATTTGGATTTGAAGAGAGTGAAAGGGCAGCATCATTAAGGAAAACGACTGAAAAAAAGTCAGTCATTTTCCTTAAAAAGGTATCCATGTTTTCCCTATAAAACATGAATTTATAATTTCATATTAATTTCCAGCAAACATTTGTAAGCTGTGTGGATTGATTCTGGACTATGTACTTGATTTCTCACCACCAATACAACCACCGCTATGTAGTCTTTCAACGAGTAGCTCTGTTCTTTATCTGAAATTATGGTTTGCAGAGCAGAGGAATATAACCAACAGGAGAAAGTATCAGACAGAGGACCATGATGCTACTAAACAGTCAAAATGTCAACTTTAAGGAGGCACCATGGATGAAATGAAATAAAGATGCAAGCAGC
Organism: Pogona vitticeps; assembly: GCF_051106095.1. Taxonomy (NCBI): domain Eukaryota; kingdom Metazoa; phylum Chordata; class Lepidosauria; order Squamata; family Agamidae; genus Pogona; species Pogona vitticeps. Next base: position 189,001,487 of record NC_135783.1, read on the forward strand.
TGAATAATATCTGGATTCCTTTTTCAAAAAAATCAGTTGATTTGTATATACCATAAAAGTCCAGCTATATAAATCTTATTATTTATAGTAATGGTAAGGGCAGAATATCTACACACACATACACATGTTCCTATATACATGGGTGGGTGGGTGCATGCAGTTTTAAATGCCTCTCATTCACAGTCCCTCTTGTTTCATTCCTTTGTTTCTTTCTTGATGCCCTGATTCTGCATGCTTTGACTATTGTTATTATGAATTGTTTCCTCCCAATGCTAAATCATTTTAATGTAGATATAATTGCAAAGTGCAAAATGTAAATCCCTATAAGGCTTCTGAAAGGGAAATATGTCAAAGTTCCTTTGCGTGTCTGACAGATTATGAAGCAGAGGACTTCAACTGAAAGCAGGTTTAGTATATAATGAAATAAGCAAAACTCCAATGAAAGTTTATAACTTTTTATACAGTTTTAATACCTCATCTGAAAGCATGAGAAACAGAACAAAAAGGTTTTCCATTTCTCTTTTGATTGTAGTACATCTAGGCAGTAGACTCTTGACCCTCATTCAGAGAAAAAAAATGAATGCCATTGTTTCATGCAGAATCTCCCCCATCTTTTAAATGGGCCTACAATTGATTGAAATATAATTATTTCTCTTTTTAACCCCTGTTTTATGAATGTGGGATAGTGTGCTTCTGTCTCCATGATTCAACATACCAGTAAATGCTGCACAATATCATGCCCATGTTTCCAGCTGGAATAAGGATGCCAAATCTACATAGCAAAGCCAGCCTGACTGTTGATGACACCTATGTCAGCAGTCAATATAGTCTACAGGATATACCCTCTTGTCCTCACTACCAAAACCTCTAGGCATATTGCTTACTTTGTGGCTCCAAGCAATGGATACTTAGAGAACTTGCTGAAAAGCAGCCTGGCAATTGCTTTGTGTTTAGATCTGTTTCATCAGATGCTTAACTGATGAAAAAGGGAGACAGGTTCTGAGACGTTCCCCTGCTTGGTGTCTCTTTGTGAATGGTAGTGAGCATAAGAGGGGATCCTGTAGACCTTCTTGACTGTTGCCATTGGTGTTGTCAGCATTCGGGCTGCCCTTGGCTATGTTAGTTAGTGCAACAAATACAACAGAGAAGCATAGGTAAAGGTAAAGGTTCCCCTTGACAATTTTTGTCCAGTCGTGTCCGACTCTAGGGGGCGGCGCTCATCCCGCTCTTCAAGCCATAGAGCCAGCGTTTTGTCCGAAGACAATCTTTCCGTGGTCACATGGCCAGTGTGATTTAGACACGGAACGCTGTTTACCTTCCCACCGAGGTGGTCCCTATTTATCTACTCGCATTTGCTTTCGAACCGCTAGGTTGGTGGGAGCTGGGACAAGCGACGGGTGCTCATTCCGTTGCGTGGATTCGATCTTACGACTGCCGGATCTTCTGACCCTGCAGCACAGGCTTCTGCGGTTTAGCCCACAGCGCCACCACGTACACATGCTTTAATGAAGTAAACCAATGCTGTCATGCCCACTTTTCAGAATGCAGACTAGAAAGCTACCTTCCGATTTTCAAACCCTTGCTCTACAGAAATGTTACCTTCATGTTTTCCAAAAGATGGCTTGACTGCTGACATGAAAGTCATCAAGATTTATTTCAATATCTACTAAAATAAGAAAGAGGGGGCTAGGAGTCAACAAAGACAGTGAAGACAGTGAAGACAGTGGACAGTGAAGAAAGATAGGGGTGGAGAATCAACTCATTTTAAATGCAGTGTCGAAGAGGAGCCTTACAAATACCACAGACCACCAGAAAAGCAAATAAATGGGTGCTCAATCAAGTGTAAACTCTTACCAGAGCAAAAATGAGTAAACTGAAGATAGACTTCCTTGTACTTATAATGAGAATACAGAACGGACTGGAAAAGACAAGATTACTGAGAAAAGTAGTACGTGGGGCAGTAGAAAAAGGAGAAAGACTAACACTAGTTGGATCCACGCACAGTTTCCCTCCCTCCCCATAAATATAGTGTAAGCTCAGTGTTCATCAAGAAGTATAGAATCTAATATTAATCTAATATTCATACAGTAACTTAATGCATCAGCTCCAAACCCTGATGAATGTGCATGGAGGTGAAGTCATGCTCAGTATTGTAACTGGCTAGTAATGTAGGTAAAACTGGCTGTTGATGCATATGGTCTATTGCAGCATTTATTTGATGCCCCTTGATGATTCTAAAGCAGTGGCCCCCAACCTTGGGCCTCCAGATGTTCTTGGACTTCAACTCCCAGAAATCCTGGTCAACAGAGGTGGTGGTGAAGGCTTCTGGGAGTTGTGGTCCAAGAACATCTGGAGGCCCAAAGTTGGGGTCTACAGTTCTAAAGCATTACTACTAATATTTATCACTTACTTTGTGGGAGACCAGAAAGAAGAATATAAAAGAGATCTGATCCACTTTCCCTTAGACTAAACAGCAAAATGGTGCAAGATGTGTCCAGAAATACAGCGGCACTAAACTGCCTGGGACAGGTTTAGAGGAAAAATTCAAATCATAATTCCAGAATCAAGGGCTTTTAACACAACTGCCAAAATCGTGTTGCTTAGTGTAGTAAATTGCCTTAGAGCAGGCCCACTGAATCAATAAGGAGTTAGTGAGTCCACTCCTCCATAGTTCCCATTTATGCAAATAAGCCTTCTCTAACTGGGACTTGCTATGCTAAAATAATTCATTGAATCAGTGGAACTTAGAAAGGACGTGACTCGTCAAATCCCCAGTAATTAAACGGGCATGCTCTAGTGCAATTTACTACATTAAGCAACAGGATTTTGGCCCATATTTCTGGGTATGAAAATCTGTCAATCTGGGTTTTTTATAATGTTTCTCAAAATCTGCTAGATATTCTCGCCCTGTTCAATTTGCACAATGAGTTGGGATTTTTTTTCTTTTTCTTTTTTGTTTGCATGGAATTTCAGAACAGCTAGGCAATTTTTGCCTATATGGATGATTTCCACTTCTATAGCAAGAATATTTGGATGTATTTCCCCTACTGGACAATATATATATATATTTTAAAAAATTGCACGTTAGTTATGCACATTTCTCAAAAGGACACAGGTTTGTGTACATTTTTCCCCAATGAAATCCTTTGGAAGCCTTGGGGAAAAATAGATATTTATGGTCAGATGAGCTTCACCACACTGCCCGTCTCAGGTGATATGAAATGGGTCTTTCCACAGAGGAATGCTGACTCAACTGTCTTTTCTCCACCCCTTAGGTCGTAGGGTGCTGAATAGTTCTTTCACTGCACCAGCAAAGTCTTGCCAATGTCTCCTACAGCTCTTTTGCACATGCACAAAACATGCTGTTGTAATTATGACTCCTGTTCAGCTATCACACATACCCTCCAGGGTGACATTCTATTTCCACAGATACAGGTCCCTTCTCAGGGGTTGTATTCAAATTCATCTAAAACACCAAGAAAAGGTCATTGATGTATGAAGCCAATTCCAACAATGAATAAAGGAACACTGAATGCTCAGTCTTCCATGCCAAGCAATCTTTAACCAGTTCTGTCTGAATTCACTTTGCCCAACCTTTTGCTCTCAAAAGTTTGTTTCCCTACACAGGGGATGCTTTAAAGTTTAAAGATGGTTCCAACAACTGCACAAAAGTCTTGTTCCTGTACAATCGTGAATTTTGTAGATGCTTGGCTTTTCATCAGAATTCCTCTCTGCTTGGATGCAAGTGGACTGCAATCCATAATGAAACAAATCTTAAAGATCCCACAATACTTCTGTGGTTTGGTTTCAGGTTTTGTTTTTATCACACATCCCTTTGTAGGCACATAATCTATTCAGAACCATGATTCTGTCCTGCTGAGACAAATGTCTACTCGCCTGTTTCCCTGTTCTCTTGATTTTGACTTTGACTGTATATTTTATGTTGATGGTAGTTGCAGATCTTGGGACCTGACTTTTGTAATGTAACTGGTTGTCATTAAAATTCCATGGCCAAGATGTAGTGTTGTCATAATTACAATATTTTAAAGTAACTCTTTAATTTCACAGTTCAAGATTCCAAAAGTATATACTGTACTTTTTAGTTTCCTTTTGTTGTAAAGGAAGAAAGTTTGAAACTCAACAAAACATGGCTCCCAGCACTGAAAAATATAGCATGCAAAAGGTCAATGAACTCTACCCAGCCACAAGGACCGGTGATCACTACACACAAAAGACCAGCTAACAACACCCATCAATCACAGTGACAGATAATCTCTCCTCCTTATCACAACAATACACCCACAACAAAAACACACTGATCACCATAATCACCCATCTCCTGAAAGGTTCAAAAGCTGATTTCACAGCCATAAATACTCAACTCCCAAACAAACTGCACCAGAGCACAGAGTGCTGTCTTCTGAAGATGCCGGCCACAGAGACTGGTGAAGAATAACCTTCAGAACACAGCCAAAGAGCCAGAAAAACCCACAACAACCAGTGAGAAAAATGTTTGTTAAAGGTCTATCCAGATGAAAAGAAAAGATTAAAAAACAAAAACAACAAAAACATTATGGCATCCTAAAGACCAACGGTTGTATTTCAGTGTAAACTCTATCATGGCTACTTCTTTGAAAACTTTCAAAAAGATAAAAAAAAAACCTCAGAAAAAACCTGCAGAATAGAAGGTAGGGCTTCTGTGTCTTTACTGCTTGCTCTACAGGTTTGAAATGGAGGATGGCTATGGATAGGTGTAATTTGTATTGCTTATGTAAAATATCTCATGCCTTGTCATTCTCACTGATTTGGGCAAGGACTTTTATATCTTAGTGGTGAAACCCATGCTTTCCATGCAAAAGGTATGGATGTGGTGCAATTCTGAACACCTCCAACTAGGATATCCCTTCCTGGAACCACATGAGCTGCTATCAGTCGGAGGAGACAACAGTGAGCTAGATGGGTCGACGGTCTGGTTGAGTACAACTCAGAGGCCTGTGGAATATTCTGAGGATATTTGCCAAAGACAAGATTCAGTTTGGATCCCAAGCCAACATTTCAGGAAAGTCTGTTCAGCTTGGAAGTTTGATTCGCTATTTTGGCTTGCAGGTCACCACTTTTGCCTTCGGGCCACCTCAGAAAATGTGCAGATCGACATTTCTCTGCTGTATACTTATTTATGTATTTGAAATTGGTATGTAGTATGTTTCACTAACCCATTTCAATGAACAGAATTCATTCAAACAGATTAAAATACAAGTAAGTTCACCAACAGACAAAATGAATCTCATCAAACTGAGCATTAAAGTCAGTAAAAAGCTTGGTGAAAAAAATTAATTCCTAATAGGTGGCAAAAAATGTCCAGGTGCCTGTTATTCCAAGTTCCTGCCCCACCTGCTCCCAAATACAGTGGTGCCTCGCACAACGAGCGCCTCGTAGAGCGATGAATTCGCTCTATGAGGACGCTTTTGCGATCGCTAATGCGATCGCACAGCGATGGCCCCAATGGGCGAAAATCGCAGAGCGAAGGTCGGTAAGCGGTTCGCTTACCGACCTTCGCTTTGCGCCCCGCCGATCAGCTGTTCCGCGGCTTCAAAATGGCCGCCGGAACAGCCGAAAGGGCCGGGTGCAGCGTTTTCGCGCCCTTGGTAAGCAAGGGGAGGGCGCGAAAACGCTGCCGGAACAGCCGAAATGGCTGCGCGCAGCGTTTTCGCGCTCTCCCCTTGCTTACCAAGGGCGCTGATCGCAGCCATTTTCGTGCCCTCATTCAGCGAGGGGAGGGCGCGAAAATGGCTGCCGGACCCCGGAAGCATCGCTGAACTGTGAGTTTTCAGCTGATTTGGAACGCATTAAATGATGTTTAATGCGTTCCAATGGGCTTTTCTGCCCCGCTCAGCGATGTTTCACACAGCGAGGGTTAATCTGGGACGGATTAACCTCGCTGTGCGAGGCACCACTGTACATATGTGTGGTCATAATTAATCAATTATTTTGCTATTAAGGCTTTATTACCTCTGATGTTATTTGCTATCTTACTGTTGTCTGAACTGGTTCTGTTTCTGACTTTTTCCCTTGTTCATTGTTATTTTTCTCTCTTGCTTTGTTGTGAACGCTTTTGAGTGGACTGTTGAACAAAAGGCAGTATACAAACCGAGTGATGGACTGGGCAGTGTACTGGGACGACCACAAGGTCTTGATCTTTAGCATTGGCTAAAAGGATTGATGAAGGAGAAGGAGCTCCTCAGGTAACTTGGCAGAAGCCACTTAAGGCCTTCTGTGTCAGTAATATCATCTTGAAGTTGCTCTGGTAACATTCTGACAGCCGTTGAGTTCTTTTGGCAAAGATTTAAGGTTCCCACAGTGGGCTGCCCTACCTAATATCCTAACTGTTGAATTTTCCACTCACTGTAATTTATAGACAAGACTCAAGAGAAGTATCACACTGAGGCTATCACTGCATGGATAACTGTGGCTAGAGCTTCGCGGCCTAAGAACAGATTGAACTGGCACGCAACCCAGAACAGGTCAAAGGCATTCATATTCATGGGCTTCCAGCGACAAAGATAGCTTAAGCATTACCCATGATTAACAATCTGGGGAATGCAATATCACCCAGGCCAGGTGTCCCCACAAAGCATCTGTCTTTTCAGGACTGCATTTTTTAATAATCCCTCAACACATACTTCCATTTTGAGTCAAGCTCTCTAGAAAAGTCTATATTAATTTTTCAAATGATTTAAGTCCAACATGTTGCAATAAATGAATGAAAACACTAAGGAATAGCAGAACAAAAATAGTTTTTCTTCTGCTTCCTAGTATGTACCCTAAAAAAAAAAAAATGTTGCTATAGCAATGGCAGAAAAGTACATTAATTTGGTTTCTGATCCTATGTTAAAGAAACCAGACATTTGCCTATAGATCTAACAGAATTGAGTTATTTTTGTATTATTGATGCTAAGATTTGTTTTATTTATTTTGCATACTTATATACTACACAAGGCAATATCCAGACAGTTTACAATCAAGAGAAATTAATATATAATATAATATAATATAATATAATATAATATAATATAATATAATAACAGGTCACAAATAATAAAATAATAAAATAATCAAAATATAATCTAATAAATCTAGCATAAACCCTAAAATCTAAACATAAATGATGGCAGGACATATGGCATAAATGTGTCATGGCTCAAGAAAAGATGTCCTTATAAGCTTCTGTAAACAGCCTTGTCTTGAGCATCCTCTTGAAACCTGGGATGGAGGGGGCCTGATTCAGCTCCACCAGGAGCCCATTCCATAAGGATGGTGCTATAACTAAGAAGGCTCACTTTCTTGTAGATATCTTCTTGGTCTCTCTCAGTGGGCCAACCTGTAAGAGCATCAGGTGGTGCAGGCTGATGCTGTTAGGGAAAGTCACTCCTATAAGTAACTACGTCCCAAACTGTTAAAAGCTTTATAAGTAAGAACCAGAACTACAGATGGCGATGACTCACCATTTTGGCAAGTTGTCCCAGTTCGTGAGTCGTCAAAAGTTGATGATTCACGAAGCATGAAGTGGCCCCCATGAAGCGACAAATAACAACGTTTGTTGGGGGGGTTATTTTTAAAAAACCACCCTGCTGTGCCCCCCTCGCTGCCCCCCACTGCCACCCCCCAGCCCCCAGGCCCCCACCAACACCCCCTTCCTATTAAAAAAACAATACAACCATTCTGCCTACTGGCTGCCAATCATCTGATAGGCAGCCCCCCCACAGCCACCCCCCACAGTCTACACCCCCACCCTTTCCTTCCTCTACTCCACCCCCACCGACACCCCCTTACCATAATTGCCGCTGCCAAGGTCTTCATCTGGCCTCCCAGCCACAGCATTTAAAAAGGGAGACTGGCCGCCCTTTGCAAAGATGGTGGCTGCGGCTCCATTTAGGGTAGAGAAGCTGAAGCTGCCATCTTTGCAAAGGGCAGCCTGGATTCTCTTAGCCTGCAGAATTTTTTTTTTAGGTGGTGGGGTAATACGAAGGACAAATAAAAATGGGTACAAATGGGTTCATCCCTTCATATTCATGGGGGGTCTCTAGAACCCATGAATATGAAGGGACAAATATTTAACAAATTGGCTATTTTTGTCGAAAAAGCCGATCCATTTTTATATTTGTCCCTGTCTCTAACCAAGACATTAAAATGGCTCAGAATGAAACAGAAAGCCAATGCAAGCAAGCCAGGATAGGGGAGATACGTTCAAACTTGTTCACACTCGACACCAGCCAGCTCTAGTTTCTGGGTCAAGCTCAAGGGAAGCTGCACATATAGACTGTTACAATAGAAGATTTTTCAGATCAACAGTGCTTGCACCAGCATCTTTGGGGGCCCTTTGTTCAGGTGGGGCTGCAACCAGGTGATCAGCCTATGTTGGTTAAAGGCTCACCTACTGGTGGGGGCAATCTGGTACTCCCACGAAAGGGCCGGGTCTCAGAACACACCCAAGTTCTGAACCCAAAGCTCAAGAGGGAGGGTTATGTTATCCCACTTAGACAGACCATTCCCTAACTTGTCTGAAGAGTCCCCTTAGAAGAAAGATCTCATTCTGGTTCAGTGTCAGCCTATTGGTCTTAGTCCATTCATGAACAAGCACCTGGATATCATCCATTGCAGAAGAAATGTTTTTTAAAAATGCTTAAAAATAAATAAACAAACAAACCAGAGCTAGCTACAAATAAAATGTTTTCACCCTCAAACACTTTGCAGTTTGTACGATCGTAAATCTGTCCTCCATCCAAGGACCATAGATGCTATAGAGCAGTGGTTCTTAACCTTTGTTACTCAGGTGTTTTTGAACTGCATCTCCCAGAAACCCCAGCCAGCAGAGCTGATGGTGAAGGATTCTGGGAGTTGCAGTCCAAAAACATCTGAGTAACAAAGGTTAAGAACCAGTGCTATAGAGGATTTATCAGAAGCAACAGTTGTGTTAAATCTGAAAATATGTCCAATCCTACTCTCATGCAATCTGCTGCAAATTAGGTTACTTCATTTTGTGGCTGATTATCATGAGTTCAAAAACAGCTGATTGCACAGTCATGACATAGGGTAAGAACTGAGTGAAATTTCTTCTGATGACATGCTAGCTGCTGACCTGCTCTTCAATGAAATGGAACATAGGGCAGGAACGGAGAACTTGTGGACCCCATAATGTTTTTCAGCTATAGTTGCCACTAAGCTAAAAAGGCATGGTCGATGGTCAAGGTTTATGAGAGGTGTTTAACAGCATTTGGAAGATGACAAGTTCCTCATCTCTCTCTTGATACTGGGGATGCAGGTAAAGGCCATCATTGTGATGTCTTGCATACTAGAAAGGATAGATGGGAGAGAGAAGGATGAGGAGACAGCTCCATGAACCTCATAATGATTGCCTCTCATATGTCTTTAAATGAATCTGTTATTTCTTAAATCTTCAGGAAGATGCTTAGATAAACCGAGAAACAGAGATATGTATGTGAAGAAAAACTGTGAACATTTTGCTAGTACTGTAATTACTGGCTTTTTGGGATTTTTGCAAACGGTATTTGTAATTGTCTTTATCCATGGGAGTGTAACATGAGATTCAGCTGTCACTTAAGCACTTCCTGAGGCTAACTAGTACTTGGGGATCCATGTTGAAGAATCCTTTATGGTAACAAGCCTGTTTTATTCCTTACCGTATGTGCTCTGTCCTCATTTGTCTCTACAAACTAGGGTAATAGAATCGGGTTTCTTATTTTATTTTTATTTTTTTGTGTGCGGTTGGGCCAAATGGCTGTTCATTTCTTTTACACAGAAAATCTTCCGCCCAGACTTCATTAGCATAATAAAACCTAAGCAGTCTTACAGACAGAGAAAGTGATTACATAAACTAATTATGATTTGTATGTTCTTCTGTTTGACGCTCAGAGGGTTCTCTCTCCTTTTTTTTATTGTCAAAGAAATGAATTCTGGTAGATTAATGTTTTCTTATATAATCACAAAGGAATTGGAAACGAATTTGATTGAAAAAGGAGCAAGCCTTGCCTTGTTCTTCTCTAAACACAAAGAGAGTATCACCAGAATAGTTTCTTGGAAGGTTTCTCAACTTTGGTTTATAGTACATCAGGGCAGGGGAGGAAAGGCAATGGACTAATGTATTACGATAAGCTTGAGCCTTGGAATACTACCATGCCTACAGTATACAGCAATTTTCCTTCTAGACCTGTGTTGGATATTTTGCATTATTACAGACAATATGGCTTAACAAATTTGATACGATGGCTCAAAGTTCACTCAGGAATCCTGAGTTCAAATCCCCACTCAGCCATGAAATTTACTTAGTGACATCACTTCCTCCCGTCCCTCACAGGATTTTTATGAATAAAAATATTGTCATGTTTTCATGGAAGCATAAATTAAAGACAGGTAAATGCATAAAGATGGTAAGCAAGAAGATTAAACTTCTTCTCTCCCTCCTCCTCCTCTTCATTACCATCATCATTGCCATCATCTAATTTGTTGGCTTTATATCTTCTCTTTCCTTAAAAGAGTTCAAGGTGGTTTATGGCAAACCTGTAAAATGAGTTAGACTGAGAGATCATGACTGAATTAGAGTCACCCATAACCTACATGGCTAAATGGAGATGTGAACCCAAGTCTACCTGATCTTGCCCCAAGGCAATAACCCTACACCACTCAGATTATTCACATCCAGTTTTTACTGTTACAGATCCCTCGGAAGAGGCTTACAGGTAAACTCAAGAAATGATAAAATCAGAACAAGCCTACACTGAAGCTCATCAGGATCCTTCCAACAGAGCACTTGGTGTCAGTTTGCTCAAGGAAAGATGATACTACAGCAGTCATTTGGTCTTCTTTTCTCCTGCTTCTCTGGGCCTGTTCCTTCTCATAGGGCAACAGGCAGGAGATGAACTTGCACAGGAGAGAAGGGACTGTTTGGCGGTGCTTCTCATCAGAGCTTAGAAACAACTGGCTGAGGAATCTCAGGAGCTGAGAATTCCCAGAAGGTTACATTTCCAAACTCTGAACATTATCCAATACATTTGTGTTGTCTGGTGGTCTTTTTCTGGCTGGACTGTCTCAATTATCTTTGCCTCAAAGCATCCATTTTCTGTGCAGTGTACAATCAGCCTAATCCTCTGCCCACAATGAAAGTCTCATATTCAACTAAAATGGAACCCAACAATGGTTACTTGTTGGCAAAGATAAATGTTACCATTTGATTGCTCAGCTCTATTTAAGGCTACTTCTTCAAATGGAGCTTAATGCCAGATGGTGGCCAACCACCATCTGGTCTGCATGGACATTCTATTATCCCTCACTTGGAGATTCTCCCTGGAGATCTGCCCGTCTGATCTGACACCTCCCACTCAGACTCAGTAGGTACAATCTATATCCAGTCGAAACTGATGGCAAAATGTCTATGGATTCTCAGAACAATGCAGAACTATGCTCAGTTTTCTCTGCTGTAATCAATTTTTTTTAAAAAAGGAATAATACCAAAATGACAGCAGCAGCAACAGTCATATATAAGCATGGCTACATGATTGTTAGCTTCACTCTTGAAGTCCCAGCACTTTTTTGGAAGAAACACTGGGAGATTGATGTGTGTGTGTGTGTGTTTGAATGCACACATGTATATGCATGTGCACTGTCACTGAACAAATGTGTAAATACATACTGAATCAGGTTTATTTCTGCACTTCTGAGGTGGCCATGGGATAGTTAAAATGGCACTTTTTGATCTATGGGGTGGAGTGGCACCTATAGGATCCCCAATGTCTGATCTGCATTCATAGGATTAAATATAGAGCTAGAGATGGAAATGGACTGCTGAATCAGTGGTTGGTCCCAGTTCATTTACTGCCATTACAGTTGTTTAGTGGTTCAGTGCCCTGCCCCCATCAGCGGGCATCCACTTAGAGGCAGTGTCCCGCCTTCCCTGTCCTGCCTTCTCTGGTAGCTGCCTCTGAGAGGGCGCCAACTGGCAGGGGTGGGCACCAAACCATCGGACACCTGTTGTGGTGGTAAATGAACTGGGAATCAACCGCCAAACTGGCAGTTCACGCCCATCACTAATAGAACAATAAAAATATATGCAGCACAGGGGATATCGAAATGAATGTACATAATTATCAGGAAGACTAAGCTGGCACCAAAGAAGAAGGACGTTGATGGCTCTGCCCAGTGACGACCTCCCCTGGACACTGCAGCCCTTGAGGCAGCCACAAGTGAGATCACCAGCTGGCAGCAGCCATTCTCCCTATTTTATGTGTGCGTATGTATTTCAGGCTGCTGTGCAAACTAAGGGACATCCATTAGTGTGGGATATTGCTAGGTGTTTTTTTTTCCCCCATCTTAAAAAAAAAACATTTTACTTCTTGGACTTTGTGTGTGTGCACTTGAGCAGATAAATGCTTGCATCATTGTGATTATATCAGAAAGTCACTTTGGGTTAGGGTCTTTTGGTCTGTCTTATTCCCACTCCCATTGGTTTCTCTTTTCTTGTTGGTGTGGTGATGTCACTCCAACGTTTATAGTAGCTGTCTCCTCCTCCTCCTCCTTTTTTTACTCCTACTCTCTGGGACAGAGGTGAGAAATATTATGGGGGAAAACCTGTTGTTACTGTGTACCTCCCCCTGCCACCAATAAATAAATGCCAAGTCTGAGGCATTTCACTCCATCACAAGCCAAAGAACCCACAGCCTTTGTGCTCTGTCCCGGTTGCCGTCCCTCCTATCTGTGCCCACTCCTGGCTTCACTAGACAGCACCACAGAAGCCAGCAATCCATGAAACTCAACCCCCAGAGTTGAGTTTCATGAACTTTGAAACCCCTTGTGATATCTGAGTGTCAAAAGCCCTGCAACTTAAAAAAGTCTGTCGTAATTCCAGTGCTCCTTCATGGATTGCTGCCTTGTCGTGGCGAAGGGGCTTGAGTAACTCAGAAAAGCTATGGGCTATGCCGTGCACGGACACCCAAGACGGACAGGACATAGTGGAGAGTTCCGACTAAACGCAATCCACCTGGAGTAGGAAATGGCAAGCCACTCCAGTATCTTTGCCAAGAATGCCCCATGATCAGAAACAAAAGGCTAAAAGATATGACGCTGGAAGATGGGATCCTCAGGTTGGAAGGCGTCCAACATGCTACTGAGGAAGAGTGGAGGACAAGTACAAGTAGCTCCAGAGCTAATGAAGTGGTTGGGCCAAAGCCGAAAGGACGCTCAGCTGTGGACGCGCCTGGAAGTGAAAGGAAAATCCAATGCTGCAAAGAAAAATACAGCATAGAAACCTGGAATGTAAGATCTATGAACGTTGGGAAGCTGGAGGTGGTCAAACAGGAGATGGCAAGAATAAACATCAACATCCTGGGCATCAGTGAACTAAAATGGACAGGAATGGGCGAATTCAGCTCAGATGATTATCATATCTACTATTGTGGGCAAGAATCCCGTAGAAGGAATGGAGTGGCTCTCATAGTCAACAAAAGAGTGGGAAAAGCGGTAATGGGATACAATCTCAAAAATGATAGAATGATGTCAATACGAAACCAAGGCAGACCTTTCAACATCACAATAACCCAAGTTTATGCACCAACCACCACAGCTGAGGAGACTGAAATTGAACAGTTTTATGAAGATTTACAACACCTTCTAGAACTGACACCAAAGAAAGATGTTCTTCTCATTCTAGGGGATTGGAATGCTAAAGTAGGGAACCAAGAGATAAAAGGAACAACAGGGAAGTTTGGCCTTGGAGTTCAGAACGAAGCAGGACAAAGGCTAATAGAGTTTTGTCAAGAGAATAAGCTGGTCATCACAAACACTATTTTCCAACAACACAAGAGGCGACTTTATACATGGAAATCACCAGATGGGCAATATCGAAATCAGATTGATTATATTCTCTGCAGCCAAAGATGGAGAAGCTCTATACAGTCAGCAAAAACAAGACCTGGAGCTGACTGCAGCTCTGATCATCAGCTTCTCATAGCAAAATTCAAGCTTAGACTGAAGAGAGTAGGAAAAACCACTGGGCCACTCAGGTATAATCTAAACCAAATCCCCCATGAGTACACAGTGGAAGTAAAGAACAAATTTAAGGAACTAGATTTGGTGGACAGAGTGCCTGAAGAACTTTGGATAGAGGCTCGTAACATTGTCCAGGAGGCAGCAACAAAAACCATCCCAAAGAAAAGGAAATGCAAGAAAGCAAAATGGCTGTCCCACGAGGCCTTAGAAATAGAGAGGAGAAGGGAAGCAAAATGCAAGGGAGATAGGGAAAGTTACAGAATGTTGCAGACTTCCAAAGAATAGCAAGGAGAGACAAGAGGGTCTTCTTAAAGGAACAATGCAAAGAAATAGAGGAAAATAACAGAAAAGGAAAAACCAGAGATCTGTTCAGGAAAATTGGAGATATTAGAGGAACATTTAGCGCAAAGATGGACATGATAAAGGACAAAAATGGGAGGGACCTAACAGAAGCAGAAGACATCAAGAAGAGGTGGCAAGAATACACAGAGGAATTATATCAGAAAGATGTGGATATCCCGGACAACCCAGACAATGTAGTTGCTGACCTTGAGCCAGACATCCTGGAGAGTGAGGTCAAGTGGGCCTTAGAAAGCCTGGCTAACAACAAGGCCAGTGGAGGTGATGGCATTCCAGTTGAACTATTTAAAATCTTGAAAGATGATGCTGTTAAGGTGCTACATTCAATATGCCAGCAAGTTTGGAAAACCCAACAGTGGCCAGAGGATTGGAAAAGATCAGTCTACATCCCAATCCCAAAGAAAGGCAGTGCCAAAGAATGTTCCAACTACCTCACAGTTGCACTCATTTCACACGCTAGCAATAAAGGTAAAGGTAAAGGTTCCCCTTGACTATTTTTGTCCATTTGTGTCCGACTCTAGGGGGCGGCGCTCATCCCGCTCTTCAAGCCATAGAGCCAGTGTTTGTCCGACGACAATCTTTCCGTGGTCACATGGCCAGTGTGATTTAGACATGGAACGCTGTTTACCTTCCCACCAAGGTGGTACCTATTTATCTACTCGCATTTGCATGCTTTCGAACCGCTAGGTTATGCTCAAAATCCTCCAAGGTAGGCTTCAGCAGTATGTGGACCGAGAACTCCCAGAAGTACAAGCTGGATTCCTAAGAGGCAGAGGCACTCGAGACCAAATTGCTAACTTGCGCTGGATTATGGAGAAAGCCAGAGAGTTCCAGAAAAATATCTACTTCTGCTTCATTGACTATACAAAAGCCTTTGACTGTGTGGACCACAACAAACTATGGCAAGTTCTTAAAGAAATGGGAGTGCCTGACCACCTTATCTGTCTACTGAGAAACCTATATGTGGGACAGGATGCAACAGTTAGAACTGGATATGGAACAACTGATTGGTTCAAAATTGGGAAAGGAGTACGACAAGGCTGTATATTGTCCCCCAGCTTATTCAACTTATATGCAGAATACATCATGTGAAAGGCTGGACTGGAGGAATCCCAAGCCGGAATTAAGATTGCTGGAAGAAATATCAACAACCTCCGATATGCAGATGACACCACTCTGATGGCAGAAAGTGAGGAGGAATTAAAGAACCTTGTAATGAGGGTGAAAGAGGAGAGTGCAAAAAACGGTCTGAAACTCAACATCAAAAAAACTAAGATCATGGCCACTGGTCCCATCACCTCCTGGGAAATAGAAGGGGGAGATATGGAGGCAGTGACAGATTTTATTTTCCTGGGCTCCATGATCACTGCAGATGGAGACAGCAGCCACGAAATTAAAAAACGCCTGCTTCTTGGGAGGAAAGCTATGACAAATCTTGACAGCATCTTAAAAAGCAGAGACATTACCCTGCCAACAAAAGTCCGAATAGTCAAAGCTATGGTTTTTCCTGTCGTGATGTATGGAAGTGAGAGCTGGACCATAAAGAAAGCAGACCACCGAAGAATTGATGCCTTTGAATTGTGGTGCTGGAGGAGACTCTTGAGAATCCCCTGGACTGCAAGGAGAACAAACCTATCAATTCTAAAGGAAATCAATCCTGAGTGCTCATTGGAAGGACAGATCCTGAAGCTGAGGCT
The DNA here is from genome assembly GCF_051106095.1 of Pogona vitticeps. Taxonomy (NCBI): domain Eukaryota; kingdom Metazoa; phylum Chordata; class Lepidosauria; order Squamata; family Agamidae; genus Pogona; species Pogona vitticeps. Next base: position 189,017,599 of record NC_135783.1, read on the forward strand.
CCAATACTTTGGCCATTTCATGAGAAGAAAAGACTCCCTGGAAAAGACCCTGATGTTGGGAAAGTGTGATGGCAAGAGGAGAAGGGGACGTCCGAGAATGAGATGGCTGGACAGTGTCTGCGAAGCGACCAACATGAATTTGGCACAACTCCGGGAGGCAGTGGAGGATAGGAGGGCCTGGCATGCTCTGGTCCATGGGGTCACGAAGAGTCGGACACGACTAAGCGACTAGATGACGACGACGAATTCTAGTGACTTTTTGTCTATATCTTCTGATGAACAAGTGTGTGTCATCAGACATTTTTATCAGAAACGTTTACCACAGATGTCTAAACATCAGAAGCTCCTATGAAAGTAAATATAATGTTGGAAACTTACCAGGATCAACATAGTTTTGTGTTAATTGTTGTGAGTATGGCAGGAATAAAATTATTGTCATAATGCTGGTGCCTGGAAAACAGGATTATATGAACATCATCCAAAAGCACATGTGCACCACTGGATTGTGACGTCAGTAAACTGTTGCTTTTACACCCGTTTCCTTCCAAAGAGGCAGGGATTCCGCCTAGTATACATCCATACTGTTGGTACAGCTCTTGTGATGTGATTTCTAATGTGACCTTGTAAAGAAAAGGCCACTTGCAAAAACTCAGTGTAGATGTTTCATGATGTTTTGATGCCAAGCCCGTTCCCAGATCCATAGAGAAACCAATGTATGTGGTCATATACACCCAATAATCACCAGGAACAATATTAAACACTTGGAATGGGGATTGAACTCACCTCCCCTCTTTTTTCCCCAGGTTGCCTTCTAAAAGATACCCTGCTCAAGTTGTGGGAGGAAATTTATTGTTATGTGTGATTTAGGAGAGAGAAAAAAATGTGTTTTTCTTGGCTCAGAAATTGCCTGGAACAAATATATATCTGCCAAAATACACGGAACTGTGTGCCTTCTTAGCCAGACCCACCACCCATATGAACAGATGTGCTTGGGAAATGTACCTCCCGAAGGCCAAACTAGATTTGACAGTAAACATATGGTTGCCACTAAAAGCAGCCTCCAATAACCTGCCTTTCTTCCCCGCCTTAAGAACCATCAGAACTTCCCTCATGTTGTGGTTTTGCCACCAGCAGGCAGCGAGGGACATTCAAAGTTACGGAGTGGATCCTGTAGTCTGTCTGGCTTCTGTCATCTACTGTTGGCTAGCAAATGCAAAAGTAGGTTGATACACTTATAGATCACTATAAAGCAGTGACGAGTGGCTAGCAGTGACTCTTCAGAACTCTTCAGGCAAAGCTCATTCCTAAGGCTCGTATCTGGGAATTCTAGTGATGATGCTGAGGGTTTTGGCACACAAGGACTTTACTGCATCATGAAACTATGGTTCATTCCAGATTGTGTCCTGCCCTATACATGAGCTTGATTAAAAATGTAAGACATGTGGTGCAGGACATTACGGCACAATGTGAAGTGTGCTGTAAAAGATGTCCCAGGGGCATATATTGTCTCAAAGGCAATAGATGTACAGCAGTTATTTTGGGGCTATAAGTGCTTGGGATCATCCTTGGTGCCCAGGTAACTGCCTGACTTTGGCAGCCATTTTAACCCATCCTGGTTTGTGTCCAGCCCTCAAACTGCCATGCTGCTCATAATTTAGGTAACCATGCATGCCGACAGACTGAGGTTAACAGAAACCAGTGACTCCTATTATGCAGATTGAAATCCATCCTGGGTTTTTATTTGGTGTATAAAGATGGTACATCTCTCTGATTCCTCAACTAGGATTTGGACTAAAACTCAGATCAGCTTCACCACCCTTGCAAAACTGGAGACACCATTCTTCATTGATCCAACCCTTTGTCATTTACCAGACACATCTAAACATTACAAGCTCCTATCAAAGTAAATGCAACACAGGAGTAAGTGCCACCTTAGGAACTCCTCATAAATTGTTTAGAAACTGGAACAGTTAGGGAACCTGTGATTCTTTAGATGATGGTTGGACTGCAACCTCTGCCACCGCTGATCATCAGTAATGATAGTGAGGAGGATGAGAGTTGGAATCCAACCATGACAGGTGCCCCACAGGTTCTGCACCTCAGACCTTGTGGTTACATCATTTTCACCCACATTCTTACTTTGCATAATGAGCCCTTCTTCACCAGCCTATACCTCTAACCTACACACATACTTTTTGCCATTTGTTCAATTGCTTCATTCCCCACCCCCAAACAACGTTAGAATATTCTTCTTTTTTCAAACTGCAGAAGAATAATTAGATATTCAGACTCTTATTTTGGTATAATCATCATCATCACCATAGAACTGTAGAGCTGGAAGGGATCCTTTTGATCATCGAGTCCAGCCCCTGTCAAGGAGGCCCAGTGGGGGAACTGAACTCCCAACCTCTAGCTCCACAGCCAGATGCCTTAATCCACTGAGCTATCCAGCAGTTCCTCAATAATTGTAGAATTGCAGAGCTGGACGGGACCCTGAGGATCATCAAGTCCAGCCATTGTCAAGTAGGCACCAGGGAGGATCAAACTCCCAACCTGTGGGCTCCACAGCTAGATGCCTAAACCACTGAGCTATCCAGCAGTTCAATAATACAGCATCTCTGAAATCCTCTGGAAGCTATGTGGAGCCTAGATTTTCCCCTCCCTCCCTCCCTGCAAAGAAATGGTATGGGATGTTGATATACTGTCATCTATTTCCATCAAGATTCCTGTATTACCAGAATAGCATGATAGAACACTACATCCCATTGTAATAGTTCCTGTGCTGCTCAATAAGTAGAGATATGGGCCAAAGTCTTTCACAATCATCTGGAATGTTATTTATATCCGAATGATAGATACGTTGAGTTTAGGAATGTAATTCGTACATCAGGTTTTGATTGCTAATTTATTAGTAAAATTAGGCACTTCTCATTCATATTTCTTGTTCTGAAACTTACATTTTATTTCTGGATGTAAGGCTTAATAATGAAGCTAGAACTTTAAATTTGGGAGCCTGCATAAAATATGAATACAGTATTTTAAACTGCAGAGCTGTGCTTTCACGTTCAAATCCCTTTCATTTTGTTTTGCTCTGCCTAATAAAGCATGTGGTTCTTCTGTTGGCCCTACCATTTGATTACTCCAATTTAACTAGGATAGTTTCAACAATGAAATCAATGGTCTTGAACAAAGTGGCCCACTTCCTGAAGGACAAGAATATTCTGCCGGATAGACCAAGCCATTCTCTCTAACTACCAAATGCTGGAATGGACAGTCAGGTTTTTCCATTGTGCCAAAATACCACTCACAGGAAGATAATTCCACAACTGGAATGCTACAGCTGAGGAAGTCATCTCCTGGCATCTCCACAACTTCATCCAACTAGAAGGACAAGGAGAAACAGAACCGAGTATTATGGGATATATATTATGATGGCACCCAGCTGTACAAACTCTGATGACCTCACCCAGCATCTTAAAGGACACAGGGTAGCAGAATAGGATCATGTTGTAACTGACAGCTTAATAGCCACAGGACTGAACATAAATGCTTATTGACATCCCAGGTAATCCATGCTGCAGATAGGAGTGACACTTATCAAACTCCCATTGATTCAATGAGCCTACTCTATTTATATTTTTTTATATATTTAAAATATTTTTACTCCACCTTTTTCCTTATAAAGGACTCAGGGCAGCTCACATCATTAAAAGACAATATTTAAACCTAAAAACAGTAAGTATACAAATAGTAAAAAAAGGATCAAACACATACCACTCTGAGAAATGGTAAAAAAGAGAGAGAGAAATATTAAAAACATATTCAAAGCAGTAATGCATAACAATGCATTTCAAAACTTCACTCAGACATCCATTCCCTCAGAGGAAGCTTGCCTGAAGAGAAAGGTCTTTGCTTGCTTGCAGGACAGCAAAGATGAGGCCAGTCCAGCCTCTAGTGGGAGGGAGTTCCAAAGTCTGAGAGCAGCAGCAAAGAAGGCCCACTCCTGTGTCTCCACCCAATGCACTTGTGAAGGTGGTGAGACAGGGAAAAAAGGCTTCTAGTTACTAGGCTAAGCACAGGGTTTTGGCCAGGGTCTCCCACAGGCCTAGTCCAGTAAGAAGTCATATAGTCAATGGGATCAAATGCGACTGAAAAATCTCACTCTCTGGCACTCGTCTCCTTCCCAAAGCATCCATCAGTGTGACCAAAGATGTTTCAATGCTGAAACGTTTCTTGAAATGAGACTGTGGTGTTTAGGTTATCTAAGCTTCCTCTTAGAACTTTTGAAGCTGCCAATCTAAACACTCCCCTGCTCTTTGTCCTCAAAAAGAGATGTTTGAAGTGGGGCAGTATGCCTCTCACACCAGAAGGATCCAGATAAGTCCTCTTTAGGAGAAGGCCCACAATCTTGTCAAGCTATCTTAATTAAAAGGTTCTACTTACTCTGGAAAAGAAATGATGTTATTCTTTAAGTTACCATTCTACTACAATGTCATTCTACCTTCAGGACTACAGTGGTGCCTCACTTGACAAGGATAATCCGTGCCATTGAAATCGCTGTTAAGTGAAATCCTCGTCAAGCAAAATTAAAAAGCCCATTAGAATGCATTAGAAACCAGTTCATGCGTTCTAATGGGTGAAATATCTCATCGTAAAGCGAAGATCCTCCATAGAGTGGCCATTTTCCAGTGCCTGTCTTGTGAAAAAATGCCTCCTAAAAACAGTGGGGGGACATTTTGAGAGCCGGTGGCCATTTTGAAAACCGCCGATCAGCTGTTGAAAAAACATCGTTTAGCGAAAAATCTGTTCTCGAAGCAGGGAACCGATCATCGCTAAGCAAAAACATCGTTTGCGTTCGCAAAAAGATCATCGTGAAGTGGATTCATCATTAAATGGGGTAATCGTCAAGAGGGGCACGACGTTAATTATTTCCAAGCACTGGCGTGCAGCACCCAAAAACCTTCCTTGACATTCATCCCTCCAACTGCAACATTGGAGGAGTGTCTTCTGAACCTTTCCCTCTCCTCTTTACTTTCCACCATCACTCTGCCATGTTTACTCCTATTATCTGTTTTGTCATCCACACTGATTTTCCATGCTTAGTTTTTTAAGTCCCTCTTTTCTGGAATCCTTCTTTTGTGCTTACACATGTTTATAATGGACGTGTCCTCCTGCTCCATGTTTAATTAGCTAGGATTTAAATGTGGTTGAGCAAGATGATGGATGGATGGAGGGAATGCTTCCCTGCCGTGTGTCTTCCTAATGTGTCCTATTAATCAGTCTGCCTGTGCAATGTGATGAAGGCAAGGAAACAATTAGGGCAAGTGGATTCAGAGAGGCAGAAAATATCTTGGCTGGACTTAATTAGCATCATGTTGATTCTTGTGCAATATTGGCTCCTTCCAGATTTTCAGATTCCCGATGCTGGGGGAAGTAAGCATATTTGCTTGCCTGCATTGTGTTTGTGCAAGACGGGTTCTTATCGCTTGGCAAAGACATAGCGCGAGCAGAAATAGCCCCTATTTCATGTGTACTGGAGCCCTTGTGGTGTAATTAAGTACAAGCCAACCCTTGATTTTCATCAAACATTTGACAATATAAGGCATTGTAAAAGTGCTAATTACTACTGATTTATTTGTCCCCTTGATTAAAAAAAAACACTCAGTAATTTTGTGGTATGTCTCATGCAGATTAGCAGTTAGATAAAGGTCAACTGACAAGAAGCTGGCTACTGAAAACAGAACTCTTCACAGAAGACTTGATTTGGTGAAGCAGCGATGGACACCATTCTTTCTACTTGCACTCCATGATTTAAAACAGATAACTAGAGTTGGCCCTATCATTAGTCAGAGTGTGGTAGACAGCTCAGGTGGCAGATCTTGGGAGGTCTGTTATTTATTTATTATTATGATATTTTTGCTACTAAGGATCAGGAGAGATCCTTGTGGGTGACTTAGTTACATAGCGGTACCATTTACTATTCTGCCTCAGGCAGCAAAAAATCCAAATATCCAAAACAGTCTTGGCCCTGCTTACGGTACAAACCAGGACACATTTACAATGAAGACAGATGGATTCAGGGAAGTATGGCAATGTTTTAAAGTACTCTTTGTTCTCAAGACAAACGAACGAACAAACAAATGTTTCACTATGGCCACAATGCTTAAAATTTGTACCTCTCTTCAACATCTCTTATATACTCTCAAGGATGATGAAGAGCAGTGATGATCTTATGCCTACTTACCTGGAAGGTACTCAATGGGATTTAACTCTGATTAGACATGTATAGGATTGCATGGGTAGCATTACTGACCATTATAGATTATCCTCCTCATGGCAGACGGGGCATCAGATCTTCAGGGTGAGATGATCTGACCTGTTTATAGATACCATTTAATTATCAAATTGCTTTTTTAGCTGGGGAAGGCAACACACTGAGAACACCATTATTTGCAGGCTTAAATGTAAGAAGCGGAATCAGAAAAAGAATTAATTATCTTGCTTGGAGCTTAATTAAATTATCTCATTTGAGATGTATTCCCAGGCTAAAATTTCTGCTAGAGTTATGAATCTGTTAAATATACACGTGTGTGTAAGTGCTTCTGCATGCATGTAAACATATACAGATTGTATTAGGCCTGTGTAGAAGTATGTGAGGTAGTACTGAGGAAAAGGGCCATGAAGAAAACATTTTTCCTTATCTTTGAGCAGCCACTCCACCACCACCATCACCTTAGAACTGCAGAGCTGGAAACGATCTTATGGATAATCAAGTCTATCCCATGTCAAGGAGGCACAGTAGGGAACTGAACTCCCAATCGACACCTAAGCTACTGAGCTAACACAACCGTATTCTCCACCCACACATCCCACAAAGCTTCCAGGCAAAGCTTATCAACATCATTTTGGAAACTGGGCATTTTCCGGTACTCATTTATTTAAATGAAATACACTGATGATCGTATTAACTGATTTATTCAGTAAAGGCATTTTGGATTTCAAAGTCCTTGTCCCTTTACTCTGGAGTACAATTAAATGCGCCTTTTCAGCCAAACCTTTGCAAAGCATCGTGTCAGTTCCTGACAAAAATCAAACTGTTTTAGAATTGGCAACATGAACTTGACTACCTTTAATTTATGTTATAGGCGAACACCATGTGATTTTAGATCTGTTGGGCTAGAGATGTGACAATCTTTCAGTCTCAATGTTGTTCCATTTCTTCAAATCTCACCTAGAGTATGGAAAGGCACCTTAAAAAGTATTGTGTTCCAGCCATGTAAAAGGTTGGTCTATTAAGTATTTGTACAGTGGTGTCCCAGTGCCAGATCTTTATGGCATTAGGATGGGATTGAGAAATGGAAGCCATGCCATGCCATTAGCTTTGCTAGAAAGGCCACCTTCTCAGAGCTGTTCCCCCCCAGGCAGCAGCCATTCCATAAGACTGCAACAGAGGAGGCTGAGACGAGAAGCAGGGCCATTCCACCAGTTCCGCTGAACAACTAGGCCTGATCTTCATTTCATTTCCCAAGGCATCTTTCTCTTTGTCATAGTTAGGAAGCCATGGCCTACATCATACACCATGCCTCAAGTCCCAAAGTTATGTTTCTTATATGAAATAAGCCACTGAGTTTATCTCTCATTTGACAAAGAATACCTGAAAAAACACAGGTTCGGCTAAATGCCCTAATCCTGTGGTTCCCAACCTTGAGCAACCCAGATGTTCTTGGGCTGCAACTCCCAGAAACCCCAGCCAGCACAGCTGGTGGTGAAGGCTTCTGGGAGTTGCAGTCCAAGAACATCTGGGTTGCCTAAGGTTGGGAACCACTGCCCTAACCCATTAACTTCCTAAATACTGAAGGGTAGCATCACATACTGTTTTGAGTGTCATAAGCTAAAACTCACCACTGACTGCAATGTTAAGTAAAATAAGCATGCCTTGAAATCATCTCCTTTAAAGTAGCAGGATTTCAAAGTACTTGAGTCTGGCTGCATCATATTATTTGGCTGCACATTCGGGGCATATCTGACTTTGGACAATTATCTTTTCTGCAAAGCTCTTGCCGAAACATCTAAGTCCTTGCAATGCTTGACTAGCATTTTCAAGCCGTAATTTGGCCTTAACAACAATGCAACACCATGACAACATTTCAGATGTGTCTCAAATAGACCACAATTAGGCTTCACCTACTTTTGAAGGACAATCATATGGGCATAAATTATAAGGTATGTCAAAAGAAGGTCTCTAGATGGATGAGTTTCAGTCTTTGGGATGTTATACTCCAAAGGATGCATCTAATGAAACAGTTTATACTGTAAGAACACTGAAACTTCTTTAAAACTGGAGCCGTTGCATGATATTCAGGAAATTGTAGCTTCAGCTTGACATGATGAATGGATGGCCCTCCAGATGTTGCTGAATGGCATTCCCCACCAGACTTAGGTGTTAGATCCACTGATGAGGGATGGTGTGAGTTGCCAGTTAATAACATCTGGAAAGCCAGATGTTTTGCATCTCTGTCTACCATAGTGATCTCTTATCAATATGAGGCTACAATATAGAATTAAAATTTCCTTTTGGATGGACATGGAAATGTGTGCTGAGGAATGTAGTGCAAACCTGCCCTTCCCATTGAGGTGTCTGGTGAAGCTCACATGTAGAAGCATTTCTGGTATGTCTGTCACTGCTTTGAACTAATACTGTAGTATATAAAGTTATGGCACTGATTTTTTTTAGCTTTACAATAATAAAACATTTCCAAAAGTAGTCATTCCAAATGAAACCATAATATGAATAATTGGAGTAAAAAATGTTACCTGAACACAGGTAACACAGGTAAATATACATGGT